>NC_074718.1:23144021-23346521 GCF_947242115.1 Biomphalaria glabrata | reverse complement strand
GTCCAGACTTGCCAAATCCCAAGAAAATTGAACAGAACTAGGTCTGCACTGAATTTTCTTTCGATTGAACAAAGCTCAAGTTCGGCACTTCATTGAGATGCTGCAGAAAGATCCCAGGTATCACATACAAAGACCGCATCATAAATAAAGAGATTAGAATAACGATTGATACAGCGATTGAACACCAACTTTTTTCAAAAAATGCACGCCTAAACTCTGTGGCTAATACCACAAGATCCTCAGAGCTCTCAAAGACCTTCCTTCAGGGAACAGTATCAGGAAAAAAAAGGAGAAGCAGACAGAGAAAGCGATGGGAAGACAACATACAATAATGGACAGGCCTGCCATTGAAAGGCAAAAGGCTAGGTGAAGATGACAGAACAATAAAAGTTTGAGAAGTAAAAAAGAAAACTATTACTACTTGTAACACAATCTTTGGGATTTAACATTTTAAATTCTTTTGAGCAATAAATTCGTCCTTTTGAGTTTTTAACTGAATTGAAAAAGTAAAATACCAACAAAAATGTCAAATATGTCCATAGTGATTCGCGGGACAGGGATATATGTTGTATATTACATGAAGTATTTCAATCTTAAACGACTGCTTTGAAGAAGTCAGTGTCACACATCACACACCACGTAGGTGTTGGAATGGTAGAGGAACAGCTCTGTAATAGTTGATGCACAGACACACATACATATATATATATATATATATATATAGGTATGTGAGTTGATGTCACAGTTTCTGAAGAATCCTAAGTGCTAGGGTTTAAAGAAACACAAGGAGGAAAGTCTGTGACTTTGTTATAAGATCCAGTTGGTTAACAATAAGTCTGTACTATGCTATAAGATCCAGTTGGTTAACAATAAGGCTGTACTATGTTATAAGATCCAGTTGGTTAACAATATGGCTGTACTATGTTATAAGATCCAGTTGGTTAACAATAAGGCTGTACTATGTTATAAGATCCAGTTGGTTAACAATAAGGCTGTATGCTAATTTGTCTGTATCTAGATTCCAGAGTACTTTTAAACAGTAAATATTCATGTCAGAATTAGAATACTCCTACACAAAAGCGCGTAGTAGTTGGGTTTTTGTCCATCCTTAAAATGGGCGGGGGTGTGACCCCACTGCTTAAGTAAAATTGAAGTGGTTTATAAATATACAAAAGTAAAGGGGACCGCTGATGATCAGCAGAATGTCAGTCTAATTAAAGTCATTGCTGCCTGATTTCACACACACATTACAGACTGTCCAGTCTTGTTAAGATCATGACCCCCCCCTCTTTGCCTCTATTTCTTTTTTCTTCTTCACTCTCCTTTGCTCTTTTTTTTTTAACTTTCTTAGTTTCTCACACACACACATACACTGTTGTCTACAATTCTTTTTATTTTTATCTCACTCTTTTTTCTCTCTTTCTATCTCTCTCTCTCTCTCCCTCTCTCTTTCTCGTCTATGTTTAGTTCAAATCTTGTTAAAGAGAATTGTCTTGTGTTGTTGAATTAAATGATCTTTAAAACACACACAAAAAATAATTCTTGTTATCTCTGTGTACTCAGATCACCCTGCAGCACTCCTACACAAATGTATCTATCTTTCACTTCTTTCTCTCTCTCTTTCTCCCGTTGTCTATCAGCCTCTCTCTCTCTCTCTCTCTCTCTCTTTATGTCTCTCCCAATCTTTTTATGTAGCTTATTTGATCTCTTCTTCCTTTTCTTTCTCCATCTCTCTCTTTCTCTCTCTTACTATCTCATTCTTAATTTCTTTCTCTGTCTGTCTCTCCGTTCCTGTGTATTATGGCTGCTTCTCTATCTCTCTCTCTCACTCCTCTGCAACTAATGTTCTTTCACCTATCAGCATTGAGACTAAGACAAACAGCAATACAAATGATCACGTTTCACAAAGTTATCCTTCTTACGAAACACTCAAGCCTTGTTTGCATACATGAAGAGAAGAAATCTTTGAGAAAATGAATTCAATATATTTGTTTCTATTGAATCTGCCCTCATTACTATAAATCATTAGTGTGTGTGTGTGTGTGTGTGTGTGTGTGTGTGTGTGTGTGTGTGTGTGTGTGTGTGTGTATGTGTGTGTGTGTGTGTGTGTGTGTGTGTGTGTGTGTGTGTGTGTGTGTGTGTACGCGCGCGCGCGCGCGCAGCGTGGTGCATTCTCAAATACATGTATTAGTTGGACAAAATATGATCTGGAAAAATACTTTAAAATTAAATAATTCAATCTAGCTAAATAATTACTTTCGAATCTTAAAAAAAAAAAAAAGTTAATTTTTCATTGCTTTATTTCAAAGGACACACAAGGAAATAATTGTCTTGCAACAGTGCTGGTCTCCGTGGCACCAGCATCAGGCACATGCCACACATTTGAGCAGAGCAGGAAACTTTTCTGAATTGTTCAGAGTAATAAGTTTGATCATTTCATTCACATTTTTGTTTTTATCGTATCTAAATATATTCGAATTAATTTTGTAAAAAATTTGTTTACACTTGATGTTTTGAAAAACAAAAGGAAAATACTTTGCGCGTTTGTGTAACATGACCAATAAAAGACATTGACCATTTTACAACTAATTTTGTAAAAAATTTGTTTACACTTGATGTTTTGAAAAACAAAAGGAAAATACTTTGCGCGTTTGTGTAACATGACCAATAAAAGACATTGACCATTTTACAACTAATATCAATTCCCTATTAGAATTGGGCAAACTCAAGGGACGTCGAAAATCGCCAATTTCAAAATCCCAATCTTAATCTGGAATTCTTAGCACTCGGCCAGCACGCCCCCGGCACGCCCCCTTAAAAGGCTTAAACGTAATGCAGTGAACATTCCCCCCCCCCCGCAGCCTACTTGAAGCACAGGGTGAGCAGAATACTTGTTGAGCTTCTTGTTGAGGAAATAAAACCTGAAACATTGGACCATTTGTTGAGCTTATGAGGAACTATCTGTCATGAACATATCTAATTATGTTTCTCTCTTCTCTTGTGATCATTAGCACAACATAATACGCAGGCTTTCGGAATAGACACAAGATAAACAAGGAGGCAGTTTGTGTTGCTCGTAGACGACTTCCGCGACACATTACGTCACATCAAGTACAAAGTGAATATATTAAAGCGAATTGACTTTTAATTCTTCTTTGACAAGTGTCCACACGTATGTACATATAGAATATAGACTTAGTTTTTAGGAAACAAAAGTTCACGCTTTGTATGACCATAATGAAAATTGTTGCACCTACTATAGCACATTTTAGTTGGAGTTTTTTACCTTCGGAGGGGGAAATAATTTAATATAAAATAATAAAGAATGGTAAAGGTTTTTAAAAAATAAAACTTTAGCATTTTAACTTTAAAATCGGATCGAAAGAAAAAGAAAAGAAAGAGGGAAAAAGGAGAAAGAAAGAAGTGAAGTAGAAAATAATAAAAAGATATGAACATAATGAACGAAAAGGAAGGGGGGAGAAAGAAAGGAATAAAGAAAAAAGAAGAAAGGAAGAAAAATGAAGGAAGGAAAGAAAGGAAGAAAAAAGAAATCAAGGAAGAAAAAAAAGGAAAAGAAAGAAAGTCTTTGCTGAGATAGAGTTGAACAGAATGAGAATTGAGAAAAAAAATAAGTCAGCATGTATTCATTGAAGCACGATTAAAATTGTGAAGTAACAACTTCCCCGGCAGAATACAATCTCAAATTGTCAACAGCATAAACACGTGACGTTGTTGAAACTGCCAAGAGGAACAAACATTTCGATGTTTCCATTCTCTTCAGCGTGCACATCAGGTGCCTGGTGTCGGGTAACCAGCGCCCTCTGACTCCCCCCTTTCCAAAACACTCACACAATTTTCTCAGTCCACCCCCCACCCCCATGAACTGGGCTTCTTGGCGTCTCTCGTTCGGCTTCTCTCGTTTCACAACAGACTTCTCTTTCGGTCCCGGGAACCCGGAACAAACCAGAGTCTTCAACGCGAGTAATGCCATCTGCAGCAAGAACGTCAAGAAAAAAAAAAAGTCCGTGAGATGTTTTCCAAGGAGGCTGACGTCAAGGGCACGCTACACGTCTTCCGTGGCGGTGAGCCTGTACCAAGCGCGGAATTCAAACTGTCTGTACCGTTATTCAGCGGCTCCATGGTTCGTAGAGTTTCTTAGCACTCCCCCCCCCCAACCAGCCATAAATACATTGAGCTAATGCGTGGAGATTAAAGGCACGTGTAGAGGCCATCATGACCAGGTCTGCTGGAACTGTGAAGGTTTTTGGAAGATTAGAAAGAATCAGAATCTCACATCTCTCTCTCTCTCTCTCTCTCACTTTATGAAAAATAAATGTACACCTTGATCTAACCCAGTCCTCCCATTGCTCTTTGAAATTCAATTCTGGGAGAGAGAAAAAAAAACAATAACTTAGCACCGAGCCAACTCAAGGCAACGACTAGTTAACTCTTAGACTTGAGTAGCTGGCGTGATTGGACTATAAAAGGTCTTGACATCACCTGTCTTGTATTGTACCTTGTAAAGTTTTCGGGAGATTGCTTTCACGCCGTCTATGTAATTAGCAACTGTGAAGATTGTCAACTGATAAAACGTTTGCCTCGTCCTAGCGTTGAAAGGATTCGGTAGATACTTTCTCTCTCTCTCTCTCTTTGCTCTCTCTCTCTCTCTCTCTCTCTCTGTCTCTTTCTTTCTTCTCTCTTTCAGCTGTTATTTCCCTAATACCTTTCGTCCATGTTTCTTCATTTTTTTCACCTTATGAAATGAACCAAGATGTCATCAAATATTATTTCTGTGTGTCGCTGTGTCTCGCAAACAAATGAACCAAGATGTCATCAAATATTATTTCTGTGTGTCGCTGTGTCTCGCAAACAAATGAACCAAGATGTCATCAAATATTATTTCTGTGTGTCGCTGTGTCTCGCAACCAAAACGAACACACAATGATATTAAGTAGAGAAAGATTGCAGATGAAAATAAAAGTGTGTAAGAACAAATAAAAACAAGAAGTACAATCCAGATAAACCACATTAGGGATACATAGATACTACTAGACTGAGACTCTATTAGTACTAAGTTATGTCAGCAAACTAATGGCCATGAAAAGATATATGGTCAAATCACGAGGTCATTACGATGTTTACAATAGTATAATACTGATGAACAGTTCATAATAAAATAAAAGGCCACAGTAAAAGTCTCTGTCAAAATAAACACGTCGTTACCCTAGAGGATTCTATCACTAACTGATTTCCAGTCTCTAACCCAAAATATCCCAAACGTCACTAGTCCCGTTCAATATACGTCTCCTATGGTGCCTCGCTAAATAACTAATACTATAAACAAGGTGTCTAACACTTACACATTACCGACATTCCTTCAGCTAATTACGTCTACGTGTAATAATGTGTCCATCTAGTTGTGCATGTTAATTAGAGACTTAAAGTCTACTAACTCATTAGTTTTCCAGGCTGATACAGGCAACCCATTCTAATGTCACTAGGGAAGAAGGAGCACTAGAAACGTTCCTTTATCTTTGAGTTTTTCAGCGTCTTGTGTTTTTGTATTTGTCAGTTAGCGTAGGATAGATGAGAGCACGACAAGAACTTCACAAGGCTTTGATCAACAGGACTCTTGGTAGGCTCAAAGTGTGTGCTCAAATAAAGGGACTAGCCACATTTAGTCACGTGATTCTCTATATCTTCTATACCAATTACGTAATACACAATAGCTATCACGTGACAGTTGTTTTCGTTGTTTTATCAATATTATCAGGTGGCTAAATGATGTTTGTTTACGATTGGTGAATGAGGTCCATTAGACTATTTGGTTAAAACAACGAATTATAAGTGTCCATTTAGCCATGCTTCTATTGTAGGACTTGTGATAGACATGGGAAGAGAAGTGGGACAGAGTAAAAGAAATACTTTCAAGTGACACATTAACATTCACTTCAGAAAACAAAGTGCAAGGGAGGATTTTTTTTTCCTCATATCTCTGACTAGACACAACTCTAAGACTTTACCGAGAGATGGAGTTTTGATAACATACCAAGAGATTGTATTCAACCGAAAGGATTCGCGCTAGAAATACCCATTTAAACCAAGAATATTTTAACTTAGTTGTTTAGTAATGACAGTAGAACATTCTTCTAATGAGTAATTACAAAAAAAAGCAGTTCAACTCTTACCACATGGTCAGCGTATGGAATGAATTAGTGAATGGCGTCCTCATAGAGCAATGTTCTCACAGAGCGATGTTCTCATAGAGCGATGTTCTCACAGAGCGATGTCATCATAGAGCGATGTTCTCACAGAGCGATGTTCTCACAGAGCGATGTCATCATAGAGCGATGTTCTCGCAGAGCGATGTCATCATAGAGCGATGTTATCACAGAGCGATGTCATCATAGAGCGATGTTCTCACAGAGCAATGTCATCATAGAGCGATGTTCTCACAGAGCGATGTTCTCACAGAGCGATGTCATCATAGAGCGATGTTCTCACAGAGCGATGTTCTCACAGAACGATGTCATCATAGAGCGATGTTCTCACAGAGCGATGTTCTCACAGAGCGATGTTCTCACAGAGCGATGTCATCATAGAGCGATGTTCTCGCAGAGCGATGTCATCATAGAGCGATGTTCTCACAGAGCGATGTTCTCACAGAGCGATGTCATCATAGAGCGATGTTCTCACAGAGCGATGTCATCATAGAGCGATGTTCTCACAGAGCAATGTCATCATAGAGCGATGTTCTCACAGAGCGATGTTCTCATAGAGCGATGTTCTCACAGATCGATGTTCTCACAGAGCGATGTCATCATAGAGCGATGTTCTCACAGAGCGATGTTCTCACAGAGCGATGTTCTCACAGAGCGAGAGCGATGTTCTCACAGAGCGAGAGCGATGTTCTCACAGAGCGAGAGCGATGTTCTCACAGAGCGATGTTCTCACATAGCGATGTTCTCACAGAGCGATGTCATCATAGAGAGATGTTCTCACAGAGCAATGTTCTCACAGAGCGATGTTCTCATAGAGCAAAGTTCTCACAGAGCGATATTCTCACAGAGCGATGTTCTCACAGAACGATGTCATCATAGAGCGATGTTCTCACAGAGCGATGTTCTCACAGAGCGATGTTCTCACAGAGCGATGTCATCATAGAGCGATGTTCTCACAGAGCGATGTCATCATAGAGCGATGTTCTCACAGAGCGATGTTCTCACAGAGCGATGTCATCATAGAGCGATGTTCTCACAGAGCGATGTTATCATAGAGCGATGTTCTCACAGAGCAATGTCATCATAGAGCGATGTTCTCACAGAGCGATGTTCTCATAGAGCGATGTTCTCACAGATCGATGTTCTCACAGAGCGATGTCATCATAGAGCGATGTTCTCACAGAGCGATGTTCTCACAGAGCGATGTTCTCACAGAGCGATATCATCATATAGCGATGTTCTCACAGAGCGATATTCTCATAGAGCGAAGTTCTCGCAGAGCGATGTTCTCACAGAGCGATGTCATCATAGAGCGATGTTCTCACAGAGCGATGTTCTCATAGAGCGATGTCATCATAGAGCGATGTTATCACAGAGCGATGTTCTCACAGAGCGATGTTCTCACAGAGCGATGTTCTCATAGAGCGATGTTCTCGCAGAGCGATGTTCTCACAGAGCGATGTTCTCATAGAGCGATGTTCTCACAGAGCGATGTTCTCAAAGAGCGATGTTCTCACAGAGCGATGTCATCATAGAGCGATGTTCTCGCAGAGCGATGTCATCATCGAGCGATGTTCTCACAGAGCGATGTTCTCACAGAGCGATGTCATCATAGAGCGATGTTCTCACAGAGCGATGTCATCATAGAGCGATGTTCTCACAGAGCAATGTCATCATAGAGCGATGTTCTCACAGAGCGATGTTCTCATAGAGCGATGTTCTCACAGATCGATGTTCTCACAGAGCGATGTCATCATAGAGCGATGTTCTCACAGAGCGATGTTCTCACAGAGCGATGTTCTCACAGAGCGAGAGCGATGTTCTCACAGAGCGAGAGCGATGTTCTCACAGAGCGATGTTCTCACATAGCGATGTTCTCACAGAGCGATGTTCTCATAGAGCGATGTTCTCGCAGAGCGATGTTCTCACAGAGCGATGTTCTCACAGAGCGATGTTCTCACAGAGCGATGTTCTCACAGAGCGAGAACGATATTCTCACAGAGCGATGTTCTCACAGAGCGATGTTCTCACAGAGCGATGTTCTCGCAGAGCGATGTTCTCATAAAGCGATGTTCTCACAGAGCGATATCATCATATAGCGATGTTCTCACAGAGCGATGTTCTCATAGAGCGAAGTTCTCGCAGAGCGATGTTCTCACAGAGCGATGTCATCATAGAGCGATGTTCTCACAGAGCGATGTTCTCATAGAGCGATGTCATCATAGAGCGATGTTATCACAGAGCGATGTTCTCACAGAGCGATGTTCTCACAGAGCGATGTTCTCATAGAGCGATGTTCTCGCAGAGCGATGTTCTCACAGAGCGATGTTCTCATAAAGCGATGTTCTCACAGAGCGATGTTCTCAAAGAGCGATGTTCTCACAGAGCGATGTCATCACAGAGCGATGTTCTCACAGAGCGATGTCATCATAGAGCGATGTTCTCACAGAGCGATGTCATCATAGAGCGATGTTCTCACAGAGCGAGAGCGATGTTCTCACACAGCGAGAGCGATGTTCTCACAGAGCGATGTTCTCACATAGCGATGTTCTCACAGAGCGATGTCATCATAGAGAGATGTTCTCACAGAGCAATGTTCTCACAGAGCGATGTTCTCATAGAGCGAAGTTCTCGCAGAGCGATGTTCTCACAGAGCGATGTCATCATAGAGCGATGTTCTCACAGAGCGATGTTCTCATAGAGCGATGTCATCATAGAGCGATGTTCTCACAGAGCGATGTTCTCACAGAGCGATATCATCATAGACGATGTTCTCACAGAGCGATGTTCTCACAGAGCGATGTTCTCACAGAGCGAGAGCGATGTTCTCACAGAGCGATGTTCTCACAGAGCGATGTTCTCACAGAGCGAGAACGATATTCTCACAGAGCGATGTTCTCACAGAGCGATGTTCTCACAGAGCGATGTTCTCGCAGAGCGATGTTCTCATAAAGCGATGTTCACACAGAGCGATATCATCAAATAGCGATGTTCTCACAGAGCGATGTTCTCATAGAGCGAAGTTCTCGCAGAGCGATGTTCTCACAGAGCGATGTCATCATAGAGCGATGTTCTCACAGAGCGATGTTCTCATAGAGCGATGTCATCATAGAGCGATGTTATCACAGAGCGATGTTCTCACAGAGCGATGTTCTCACAGAGCGATGTTCTCATAGAGCGATGTTCTTGCAGAGCGATGTTCTCACAGAGCGATGTTCTCATAGAGCGATGTTCTCACAGAGCAATGTTCTCATAGAGCGAAGTTCTCGCAGAGCGATGTTCTCATAGAGCGATGTCATCATAGAGCGATGTTCTCACAGAGCGATGTTCTCACAGAGCGATGTCATCATAGAGCGATGTTCTCGCAGAGCGATGTTCTCACAGAGCGATGTCATCATAGAGCGATGTTCTCGCAGAGCGATGTCATCATAGAGCGATGTTATCACAGAGCGATGTCATCATAGAGCGATGTTCTCACAGAGCAATGTCATCATAGAGCGATGTTCTCACAGAGCGATGTTCTCACAGAGCGATGTTCTCACAGAGCGATGTTCTCACTGAGCGATGTCATCATAGAGCGATGTTCTCACAGAGCGATGTTCTCACAGAGAGATGTCATCATAGAGCGATGTTCTCACAGAGCGATGTTCTCACAGAGTGATGTTCTCACAGAGCAATGTCATCATAGAGCGATGTTCTCACAGAGCGATGTTCTCGCGAAGCGATGTTCTCACAGAGCGATGTTCTCATAGAGCGATGTTCTCACAGAGCGATGTTCTCACAGAGCGATATTATCATAGAGCGATGTTCTCGCAGAGCGATGTTCTCTCCCTGTTATCCTGTGTTAAGAAAGAGGCTGATCTTTACGTTTCAACATTAACGTTTACTGAGTGTTGTTGCTCGGTCGTTGGCTTGTAGCTCCAAACATCTAGTACAACTGAACTGACCAAGGCGTAGTAAATTCTTATTGAGGTAAACTTGAGCAGACTTCTTTTTAAACACGCCCTTTCTGTCTCTCGCCTCTCTCCCTTCTATATACAACTATTAGGACAGACCAGCTCATTATTTCATCAGAAACGCTCCAGCCTAAACGAGATTAATTGTTATAGAACACTGGCCCACGACGTCTACAGTTCGCAACCTGTTGGCAGTTTAGGCAAATAGTCACTTCATTAGTCACACATCACCACAAGTAACGTGACAAGGAGCTATTGGTCTTAACTGCCCACAGGTTGCAACCTAACCAACCAAATACATCTACTCCCCTTTCCTCGTCGCTACCTTGAAAACACACACACGCATATACACTCCAAAACACTCGACGTGTAAAAAAGCAGCAAATGTCTCCCACTCCGCCGTGTTTTCAGATTCTTTTTAAAGCATTTTTTTTTTTTATTTTTCAACTCCCGACTTCATTTCCTGTTCCTCGAGATTTACTTTAAAAAAAATCTTGTCGTAATATGAAATTTGGGGATATGGATATCAATGTATTCATCATCTTATATTGCTATAAATAAACTTTGATAAATACTTAGCATTGTTTTCCACAAAACTTTTAGGGAACAGACAATAGTTTGTTTTATTCTTAGATAATATAGGCTAAAATAAAGTTATTGCTAATACTAATACTATTTAATGAGTTTATTGACAAACACGATGTACAAGCACTTCTTCCCTACTGTTACTAGAACATCTAACATGTTGCTTGAGCCAGACAGGAAAACCAACGACTTGGCAGAATTTAAGTCATTGGTAATTATGCATGGTTAGATTGACCTAGAAACACACGTAATCATCTTCTATTTTGAAGTAACGTCTGTATTTCATAAGATAATACAATGAAAGACACTGTTCTCGAAAACGGCTTTAAATATTTCCTAGAAAGTTGACAGTTGGTGTATATTTTGGGGCAAAGAACTACTAGCTAATTTGCAACACTTTTAAAACTCTGGTTTGACCGTTATAGTTTCCGAAAAATTATATTCAAAAATTAAATTTGTTCTAGACAATCTTTATCTTGAATAGACACATCAGCGTCCATTTTTTTAAAACCTATCAATCATTAGTTATTTAGAGTAAAATAATTGCTCATACCAAATGTCATCAGATTCTTAACAGGAGGAATTGACCGAATTGCTTTTCTACAATATCTCTATTCACATTAAAACTTCATGGAACCATTATCCAGGAACCTGGATGCTGATCTCAAAAGCGGCTCTAACAATTTTCCTAGAAGTTTAACAGTTATTTTATATCGCTGAGAAAAGTATTACTAGCTCGTTGGCCACACGGGGAAAACTCTAATTTCATCGTTATAATTTTTCAAAGTAAAAAAAAATTTTTTTAAATGTTCAAAGTTAAAAATAAAAATAAACAAGGTTACAAAAGACTGTTTGTGTGGAAACACAAACTCAAAATCGGCCCCCGAAGTGGTCCACCCAGGTAGGCTTCAATATTTTAAGAAAGAACATCCAAATGAAATTATATCAAAGACAAATGAGAGATAAGAATGGAGAAAGAAGGTTGACAGATCTTGTGTAGTGCCCCAACGGTGCAGCAGATTAAAGGATAGGTGCAAGTGAATGCAAAGCTAGATGTGAACCTGGCCTAACTAGTTCCCCTTTCAGACCTTGTGGTCTATAGGGCAGATGATGTAAAGTTCATCTGTTTTTGTGGCCTACGGTTAACGAGAGTGTCATGTAGCCAGCACAACGACCAACTGCCTTTACTTTTCCCCAACTAATATCAGGTACCCATTGGAGCTGGGTGGACTCAGAGGCGCCTAAGGATTACGAAGTTGAAAATCCCAGTCTTCACCAGGATTCGAACCCGGGGCCCCCGGTTCGGAAGCCAAGCGCTTTACCGCTCAGCTTTTAATTTTGGGCTCCTCTGAGTCCACCCAGCTCTAATGGGTACCTGACATTAGTTAGGGAAAAGTAAAGGCGGTTGGTTGTTGTGCTGGCCACGTGACACCCTTGTTAACCGTAGGCCACAGAAACAGATGACCTTTACATTATCTGCCCTATAGGCCACAAGGTCTGAAAGGGAAACTTTTTTTTACTTTACTTTTATAAGCGTTGCTTATATTTTTACGTAAATCTAATATAGTTATCTTCTTATATTATACAGACGTTACTTCAAAAAAGAAGATGATTACGTCCTACAAATCATGCAAATTCAGTCATGCATATTAACCAATGACTTAAATTCTGCTAAGTCACTGGTTTTACTGGCTAACTCAGGCAACCCATTCCATGCTCTAATAGCACTAGGGAAGAAGGAGTATTAGTACAAATTTGTCCTAGCATATGGGATGAGGAATGTGCCTTTATCTTGGTGGTTTTCTGAGTATTTTAATTACTTTTGTTTTTGTATTTGAAGATTATGGTTCAGTATTTTATGTATAATTGCTACTTTACTTTTGAGTCTTCTGTCCTGAAGGCTTTCTAAATTTAGTGATTTTACTAAAGGTGTTACTCTAGTCAAATGTGAATATTCGTTTGTTTTGAATCTCACTGCTCTATTTTTGTGTCTGTTCCAGTTTTTAAATGTTTTCTTAAGTTGAGGGGTCCTAAACAGAGGATGCATATTTGAGCTTGCGCTCCTAGATCTAATTTTTTACCTAATTTTATCTAATTTGTAATTTATATAGGCCAGGGCTATGATGTTTGTAATTTAGTGTCTTTTTAGTTTATATAGTTCAGTGCTGAGTATTTTGTAGTTTCCGCTATTTATAACTTTCTGCTAGTTTTAGTCTTTTTCTGTTATTTGTGTTTTACTCGTAGAAGAAAAGTAGTTTTTAAAATAGTTAACTAGCCTTAGAGTTGTGGATGTTCTTTCCTATTTTTTGTCCCTGGTTAGTTCTGCTTATTTTTGTCTTAGGCATTTGCGTTGGATTGGTTGTTATTTTTTAATATCAGTTTATGTGCAGGTCTGTAAACGGTATAGAGCCCCCATATGAGTTTAGAATAGAAATAACTTTTTATCTTCCTTTTTGTATTTTTGTAGGATTTAAATTTTAAGATTCTCTTTTTAATGCTGTTTAATTTGGTATATAATGTTGTGTAGTCCGTGTCTTTAGTAATTTGCTAGATTTTATTGTTGTGTACGGCTAGGTACAAATTAAGGAAATCGGTAGTCCAGTTTAGTTTTAGATAATTAGCGTGACGTCATGCTCTCCGATATGTTCGCGCTGACTAGTTATAGCTAGCTCCGGAACCACGTTAAGCTCTCTTTGGTCTTGACCAGTGGTCAGTGCTGGTAGTGGTGCCTGTATAATTATTTTCTTGTGTGTAATTTCAGCTGGGACTGCCTGTAAGTTGGAAAATGTTTCTATTTTTACTTTTTTTAGCTAGGTTTATATCGATTGTTCGTACATCTATTGCTTTAGTCTAGATGTAGACTGATTAGTGTAGTGGCATCACTGGCTAGTTAATTAGCCATGATTACCTCTGATGGAACCGGAAGTTCCGTAGACTTGGGTAGCGTCACCCCCTTGCGCCATCCTTAATGCTTTAGCTTTCCTATACTATGTGTAAATATTTTATTATTTTATGTCTTTTAAAAGTATTTTTATTAATATTATTATATTGTTAGGATAACGGTTCTAACAAGTTGGCATGTGTCCGATTTTAATTTTTAATGTAAATGATGGCTGCGTCCTACTCAACGCTCCATGATGGCGGCTTTGTTAAGCCAAATCTAGATTTATGTTTATTATTGTCTGGCCCAACGTGTGTTGTGGCGTAAGCTTTTAAGTCGGTATCATAATAATAATAATGTATGGCTTTTTATTAGCTAAATGAAGGTAATAGTATTTACATGATGCATTTAGGTATGTGTATGTGCTGGACTAGATCTAGTTCATTATTATTTTGTTATATTATGTCTTATGTTTTACGTATTTGTAATTGCAGGCTATAATTCCTGCCTGTCTGCCTAACTGTCTGCCGCAGTTATTACTGTTGCCTTATAGCTGTTGCCCTATAGCTGTTGTTTTATTGCTGCTGTACAGCTGCCATTATTTCTGTGTTAGTAGCTTACTGTTGTAGTTTTGCCAAATAGCTGCTTTATTTGTTAGGTTCAGTTAAGTAGGATTGATCAATCGTTTATTAGGTGTATATTTAGTTTTATTACTGTTGTTTTGGTTTCATGTAAATAAAGTATATATATAAGTTGTTTTATAAATTTAGTTGGTTGTTTTATTTTTAGTTTTTTCCTTTTAGTTTAGTTTAATTTTAGTTTGATTGTGCTGTCTGGTTGCTTAGGCGAATCTAGCCCCTTGGTCGCAGACCGAGGTGCACAGATTGGGCCCACCCAGTAGAGCTACCACCTGCCTAATGTAAAATATTGACCAAATGTTGAGCAGGAGATAATAACAAAAAGGCCTCACTCAGTATCGCTACCCTGACCTGCTCACACATATTCTATTATTGGCCTAACCAAGGTTAAATAACATTTTAGTTTTATGTCCTTATTTGATTTATAGAAATTTCTTTTAAAAATCCTAATGCTTTGTTTGATTTTTTTGATAGTTTCATCAATATGGGGATTCCATGAGAGTTTTTCATTTATTATAACACCTAGGTATTTTGCGTTTTTAGTCTGTGTTACTGGTTTACAATCAATTCTAGACCTAAAGGTGTTACTAAATATTCTAAAATGGATCTTAATCAGAACTTTAGGTCTAGTGTTAGCTCTAGATGTCAATATATTCAACATACCAATGAGTAACGACCTTTATACGCTTTCCTCGCTGTCCGAATCAGCTAATGCGTAAGTTCTAGCATCTGACAGGCGCGGGTTCAATAACCGTATGAAACCAAATACTTATTTTTTTTTTATTATATTTCAAGTTTAATAATGGAGGTATTGTCTTTTTTTAATTTAATAATGTTTTCTTGTTTTTCCAATAAGCTACCTCTATTCAAGTCACACATGTATGGGGCGGGTGGTAAAACGCTGATCCTGAGTACAGAGTAGTACAGACGTAAGTTTTCTGTCGAGACTCCTAGGTAAGCAACACTCTTGTGTCCTAGGTACAGATGTTCCATGTTGAGACTCCCTGGTAAGCAACACTCTTGTGTCCTGAGTACAGACATTCCCTGTTGAGACTCCCTGGTAAGCAACACTCTTGTGTCCTGGATACAGATGTTCCCTGTTGAGACTCCCTGGTAAGCAACACTCTTGTGTCCTGGGTACAGACGCTCCCTGAAAAGACTCCCTGGTAAGCAACACTCTTGTGTCCTGGGTACAGACGCTCCCTGTTGAGACTCTCTGGTAAGCAACACTCTTTTTCCTGGGTACAGACGCTCCCTGTTGAGACTCTCTGGTAAGCAACACTCTTTTTCCTGGGTACAGACGCTCCCTGTTGAGACTCTCTGGTAAGCAACACTCGTGTCCTAGGTGCAGACGCTCCCTGTTGAGACTCTCTGGTAAGCAACACTCTTTTTCCTGGGTACAGACGCTCCCTGTTGAGACTCTCTGGTAAGCAACACTCTTTTTCCTGGGTACAGACGCTCCCTGTTGAGACTCTCTGGTAAGCAACACTCTTTTTCCTGGGTACAGACGCTCCCTGTTGAGACTCTCTGGTAAGCAACACTCTTTTTCCTGGGTACAGACGCTCCCTGTTGAGACTCTCTGGTAAGCAACACTCTTTTTCCTGGGTACAGACGCTCCCTGTTGAGACTCTCTGGTAAGCAACACTCTTTTTCCTGGGTACAGACGCTCCCTGTTGAGACTCTCTGGTAAGCAACACTCTTTTTCCTGGGTACAGACGCTCCCTGTTGAGACTCTCTGGTAAGCAACACTCTTTTTCCTGGGTACAGACGCTCCCTGTTGAGACTCTCTGGTAAGCAACACTCTTTTTCCTGGGTACAGACGCTCCCTGTTGAGACTCTCTGGTAAGCAACACTCTTTTTCCTGGGTACAGACGCTCCCTGTTGAGACTCTCTGGTAAGCAACACTCTTTTTCCTGGGTACAGACGCTCCCTGTTGAGACTCTCTGGTAAGCAACACTCTTTTTCCTGGGTACAGACGCTCCCTGTTGAGACTCTCTGGTAAGCAACACTCTTTTTCCTGGGTACAGACGCTCCCTGTTGAGACTCTCTGGTAAGCAACACTCTTTTTCCTGGGTACAGACGCTCCCTGTTGAGACTCTCTGGTAAGCAACACTCTTTTTCCTGGGTACAGACGCTCCCTGTTGAGACTCTCTGGTAAGCAACACTCTTTTTCCTGGGTACAGACGCTCCCTGTTGAGACTCTCTGGTAAGCAACACTCTTTTTCCTGGGTACAGACGCTCCCTGTTGAGACTCTCTGGTAAGCAACACTCTTTTTCCTGGGTACAGACGCTCCCTGTTGAGACTCTCTGGTAAGCAACACTCTTTTTCCTGGGTACAGACGCTCCCTGTTGAGACTCTCTGGTAAGCAACACTCTTTTTCCTGGGTACAGACGCTCCCTGTTGAGACTCTCTGGTAAGCAACACTCGTGTCCTAGGTGCAGACGCTCCCTGTTGAGACTCTCTGGTAAGCAACACTCTTTTTCCTGGGTACAGACGCTCCCTGTTGAGACTCTCTGGTAAGCAACACTCTTTTTCCTGGGTACAGACGCTCCCTGTTGAGACTCTCTGGTAAGCAACACTCTTGTGTCCTGGGTACAGACGCTCCCTGTTGAGACTCTCTGGTAAGCAACACTCTTTTTCCTGGGTACAGACGCTCCCTGTTGAGACTCTCTGGTAAGCAACACTCGTGTCCTAGGTGCAGACGCTCCCTGTTGAGACTCTCTGGTAAGCAACACTCGTGTCCTAGGTGCAGACGCTCCCTGTTGAGACTCTCTGGTAAGCAACACTCTTTTTCCTGGGTACAGACGCTCCCTGTTGAGACTCTCTGGTAAGCAACACTCGTGTCCTAGGTGCAGACGCTCCCTGTTGAGACTCTCTGGTAAGCAACACTCGTGTCCTAGGTGCAGACGCAAGACGAGATACAAAACAAAACAAAGCAGATGAAATGAAGTGAAGGAACATTGAGCGTGCTACAATACTTCTTGATTGTATCACACACACACAAATGTTTTGTTATACTGGAGCGCCAACAACGCCTAACAGTACGGGCTGCTGCAAGGTATCTCAGTGTCTTACCGGTGTGAGCAGCATTCTTGTGTGTCTCGCACTGGTAGCACTCAGGTTTGTGAGAATGCATTAACGGCTAGAAGGAGTGACGAGGTGTTAGAGGAAGGGGGGAGCGTGTAGAGCTCAGCTGGGGGATGGTTTAATTACGAGTAGTTTACTGAGTGCTATTTCATCTAATTCCCCTATAAACATCTTTATCTCCATAACAACATCTGCATGCTTGATTAGCTACGCCACAGGGCGTTCTATTCTTAGCATATTCCAGGGACAGTTGTAAGTTTTTCACACGTGTGATTTATGTGATGTTTCATTCATCCTCAAAGACGAAACAATTACTTAGTTTTAAGTACTCCCCCAAACTTAATAGCAACTAAAAGCAACCTGAATGTTTGTTAGTTTGTTTTTTATTTTAATAGGCTTGTAATAAGAAACAAAATCGGTGAAATAAACTCAACAATTTAAAGACTTTTTGAGTAGCGTTTGTTCTAATAGCAGTAATAGCACTCTAGCAGATGTTTAAAACACAATATAAAGTATACTATCTACCGCCTACTTCAGTCCCGAAGAGACTATTGATCACCCCGTGGGAATGAGGTGAATGCCTGAGGATTAGCTAAGGTCGGAACGATGTCACCCGTTCAGCTGATCTATCCGAAGGAATGGCAATAGTTAGGGTGTAAAACTGTGGGCTGCAAACTACCTATGGGTCGCCGGCTCTAGATTTTTCATCAGGCTTGACTTCCGAATCTTTTCCCATATTTGGGTATAGCTGCAAGTCAGGAGAGGCTTGAATTAAGAGTTTTCTTCCTTTCCCCAACCTAGAATGATCTCCACCAATCCGGTAACATTAGACAGAAACTTGGTCTCGGCTTCATTCCCAGCCATTAGCAGAAATCTTTTCAAATGGCCTAGAGTTGTATATGGTCCCAGCGATTTGTCCACTTAATGGACTTTATCTAAAGATTCTAGTACTGAAATGATAACCTTCAATAAACGGACATTCTTTTTCTCTACCTCTGTATAAGTAAACATACAGATTTTCTCAATCACGACAGAACTTCTTAGATTGCGTTTGTAGCGTCCAACTATATTAAATGAGTCAATGTGAAATGGCTGCTTGATGTACACAATCATTTTCAGCCCATCTAGATCTTCATGCCAACTTTTATTTTGTCTAAGACTAAGCTTAAGAACTAGACTCTATTGGGAAAGTTTTAAAATGACTTGGTATAAAATGAAAAGTCGTTTGTCTTTTAAAGCATGAATCTACTCTTGTGAACAGACACCATTCAAATATTTTCTTTAAGATTTAAATACATTCATTCACATGGACAAGTTTAAGTGACAGTGCAACTCATTGGTCCAATTCCAAACAAATAGACACTTAAAAGCTTTACTGTTTTCAAATGAAGTTTTAACTTAAAATCCTGACAGATAGATATAGATATAGATAGATAGATAGATAGATAGATAGATAGATAGATAGATAGATAGATAGATAGATAGATAGATAGATAGATAGATAGATAGATAGGTGGATCGATAAAGAGAGAGAGAGAGAGAGACACTGGCGGATCCAGGGGTTGGGGCGGTAGGGGCGATCGCCCCCCCCCCCACCTACTCGGCCGACCCCTCCCCCCGAAGGGGGGGGGGCGGACGAACTTTAGTATAGGATTCACACAATTTGTATATGAATTTATTACTTATGTTAAAAATATATACTAATTATTTATATTTCAACCTATTTTTAGATTATTACGCCCCCCCCCTCTAGTATGTTGGCCGATTTGGTGGGTTCGGGAGGGGGCGATGGTATCAATGGTATATATATATGTGTGTGTGTGTGTGTGCTCGCGCGCCCGCTGTACGCACGTTTATGCATAGGGTTAGGGTTTACTGGGCGTTAGGTTTAGGGTTTGGAAAAAAATTGCCCCCCCCCCTCCACTCCAAAGTTCTGGATCCGCTAGTGAGAGAGAGAAAGAGAATATAGTAGAATATAGGATAGTTTCTTAATATTAAAAATGGATGTATTCTGATAGCTTACTTTGTCTACGTCTTTATTTCTGAGAAATACTGATCCCCCCCTCTCATTTTCCAATCAATAACCCCATCCCCCCCCCCCCGTAAACAATCTGCTTATAAAATCCAAATTCATCATTCCAGAAATACACAAATTCTTAAGGTCACGGTCGTTCAGCCTGTCAGCAACTTGTCCTCATGTATCAACTCCTTGATTTTCAGAAAATACTTTTCTTACTGCCAACAATTCCCTGAACCTCACTACAAAGGAAGTAAAGCGACGCCTATGCCAGCCATTTATCTGTCATTATGTGGCAACTGTTACCACACCCCCTTCTCCCCTTACGTTTCTTTTTTTTAAGTTCGTCTCCCCCCCCCCCACCACCACCACCCCCTGTCCATAGCACTTCAAGCCAACTCTTCCCTCCACATCATCATACATTTAAAAATCTCTCATTGCTGAATGTTCCAGAGAGAGAGACACTTCAGTTTTAAAACCTAGATCTCAAGTGGGACCTGGAAGTGGCATGGCTCCATTGCGCTTTGTTCATTTTTTTTAAAGGGGGAGGGGGGTGTTTTTTTCTCTGTGTTCTTTTGAGAACGTTTTTCTACTTAGTTTCTAGAATTATCAAATAGTCTTACAAGACGTTTACATAAATAGAAGTCTAGAAGAATGTCTGCTTTTAAAAATACTTTCTTCTGCTCTTGAGACACAGACACAGAAATACAGACAGGACTTTCATTTCCTTTGGGTTTTTTTTTTTTCATTTGAATAAAACAGTTCACTAAAAGAATCCTAAGAACGAGGTGTTCAATGTCAAATCTAAATATGACGCGACATTTTCATTCTTGATTTGTGTAAGATTTGACTTGACTTAAATCAGCTGTCAGTACTAACATCAGCTGTCAGTACTTACATCAGCTGTCAGTACTTACATCAGCTGTTCACTAAGAGTCTCACAGTTAACATTTCACTTTTTTTCCCTATCAAAATGATGAGCCTGAACAGAATTCATGTTTAAACAACGAAGCCGCACAGGGTCGCACCCTAAAATAGAAACAATATTTCTATATACATACTAAATATACAAAAAAAATAAAGAAAGATTAAATCAGAAATACTTGTACTATAGGTGTCATAACTCTAGCATCAATTAAGATAATTATCCTGAAAGTCTTCAACAGAGTCATGGGGCCAATACAAAAATACAGCCTGCTAAAATAATTTTATGTGTGAGTTTTCTTGTTTCTAAGTACACAGACTAAAAACTCAAAATATCTAGGTGTGGTAATAAATGAAAAGTTTTCATAGAATCCCCATATTGACGAAATTATTTAAAAAATCAAACAAAACATTAGGGTTTATTACAATAAATTTTTATATATCAAACTGG
This sequence comes from Biomphalaria glabrata, assembly GCF_947242115.1. Taxonomy (NCBI): domain Eukaryota; kingdom Metazoa; phylum Mollusca; class Gastropoda; family Planorbidae; genus Biomphalaria; species Biomphalaria glabrata. The sequence continues at coordinate 23,325,760 of NC_074718.1, read as the reverse complement.
AACTAAACTGCCATATATCCTAGGCTAGACCAATATTAGAATATAAACACTCTGTCTGGGACACCTCAGCTCAAGAAAACAAAGACAATTTTTCCTATTCCATATGCTAGGACAAATTTTTAGAAGTGCTTCTTCTTTTCTTAATGCTATTAGAGACTGGAATAGGTTGCCTGAATCAGCCAGGAAAACCAACGACTTAACAGAACTTAAGTCTCTGATTAACATGCATGACTAGAAAAGATAATAGGTATCTGTACACTCTACTCCTGAGTACAGTTGAGAACAATGAATACTCCCAGCTGTACACAAATCGAAACCCAAACTCCCATTACGAATGTTTACTTATTATTCTTATCATTATTTTAGAGAGAGACACTTTTTTTCCCTTACGTGTTCAAAGAACGTTAAAAAAATGTGCCCCCCCCCCCCCACTCGAGTGAACTTTGATGAGTATGTCTTATTTATTTTATTTTGATCCTGAAGAGACTCACTTCTCTCCCAGATGAAGACAAATGGAGTAGGTCTGTGTGCATCTGGTTGAAGGTAGCCTCCTCTAAGGAGTACTTAACCAGCGAGAAAGGGAGGGGGGGGGGGTAGGACGGGTCATTGAGAGGACGCAGTACAGGCCGTGAAGAAAGAGAGCCACGCATGCGCAGAGTGGTGCAGGAAATGATGAGTGGCAGAATTAAAACTGTACTGACAGTGATTAAGAAAAAGAAATTAGTTTCAAGAGAGCGCATTTTAAAACAAGAAAATGTTCGATTCTGTTAGGAACTTTCTTATTAGTAGACATACTGCAATTCCAAAAGAAGGTAATCCTCATTAGTTCTCTCTACACTACGCTTCTCCGTTAGTTCTCTTAACTCTGCACTATTTATTCTTACTAGTTCTCTCAGCTATGCACAACAATTCCTCATTAGGTCTCTCAATTCTGCACTTCAATTCCCAATCAGTTCTCTCAACTGTGCACTACGATTCTCCATTAGTTCTCTCAACTCTGCACTACAATTCCCTTTGAGTTCTCTCAATTAAGTACTACAATTATCCATTAGTTCTCTCAACTCTGCACTACAATTATCCATTAGTTCTCTCAACTATGTACTATAAGTCCTCATTAGTTCGCTCAGCTATGCACTATTTATTTTTACTAGTTATCTCAGCTATGCACTATAATTCCTCATTAGTTCTTTCAGTTATGCACTACAATTCTTCATTAGTTTTCTCAGCTATGCACTACAATTCCCCATTAGTTTTATCTGTACTATTCATCCCCAATAACTCTGCGCTACTATTTCTCATTAGATCTCTCTGTACTATTCATCCTCATTAGTTCTCTCAGCTATGAACTACACTTCCTCATTAGTTCTCTCAACTCTGCACTACACATTCCTCTTTTCTTTTCTCAATAATGAGCTCAATACAATTGATATTATCTACAATGTTGCCTACCTCAAACACGAGGCTTAGAGCAAAGTTTAATGCATACATACATACATAAAAAAATGTAAATTTTTAAACAGGAAATTGGACTTTGCTAGGCTTTGTCAGACGTGACGTTGAAGGACTTTTATGAGAAGCGAACAGTAAGATTTAGTTTTATGATCAGTCTTTTCAAATTTAGACTTACGTCAGTCAACTTACCTGGCAGGCTGGCTCGTCTAGCAATTTAAATGTTTTGTAGCATTAAAGTATGAAACAGGGAGAAACAAAACCAGGTCTTATTGATTCAATTCATAGTTCATTAAGTGTATATTTGGACACAGTAAAAAGTCTGTGATTAATACAGACATCTAGATGTACGTCTATAAGTTTAGTTCTGTTTTCACACATCTATTCAAGACACTCGTTCATGGAACCTGGATCCATGAACCTGGAAAGCTGATCTCAAAAACGACTCTAAGTATTTTCCTAGAACTATAACAGTTGATATCTATCGCTGAGAAAAGAATAACTAGCTCGTTGGCCACACCGGGAACAACTCAGTTTGAGCGTTATCATTTTTCAAGTGAAAAATTAAATAAATTTAAATTTGGCTAGAGATCTATATCTAGGATTCTAGGTCTAGATCCAACATCGGTTTTGAAAAGACTATCGCTTGCTTGAATGGACAGTCGCGTTCGGGAATTTTCTAATGTAAGGCTTTATTAATTCAAGAGTTTAATAAATTAATGTTCAGGATAATTGTGCGCATTGTCTTGTCAGTCTAGACTTCTATTAGATCTAAAAATTCTAAATGCTTATCATTTGAATATTATAATATCAAGTGTACTAGATCTCTAAATTCTTTCTCTTGCAGAAAGGGGAAGGGGGCGAGGTAAAAAAATGTTTTTAAATCTAACATTCATTCATTTAAAGAGAAAAACAATTGCTCTATACGTTGCATAGAGGAGGTATTGTCTTTTTAAACAAGCTAGGCTACTTTTAACGTTTTTCTAGTTTATTATCTGTCGCTATTAATATGATTATTATTATTATCTTCTTTCCATATATCTTTCTCACTCTTTGTCTCTATGTGTCTCTCTCTCTCTCTCTACATATATATATTAATACGGCTTGTCTTCGAGTCCGAAAATTAATGAGGTATATATAGATATATGAACGCCCATGCTGAAGCGCAGATATCTTTGGTGAAAATGTTCTAGTAGTCTTAGTTGCTTTCTGTATATACCCATAGATCCATAGAGAAGGGTTGAGAGAACCACTGCCTGTTCGACAATGATTTTTGTAGAAAGGTGGAGTGATTTATTCCACCCCACTCTAGCTTGGAGGCGCCCTAAAGCGCTGCTTGCTTTATGAGCTTCACTTGAAAGTGCTACGTCATTGGATATTGTGCTTCCCAGTAGTTCCCCGATATATAGTGTTGTCCATTTAGGGTGAACTTTGGGGCTGAGTGTATTTTTGGGGGGATTTCTGAAATATGACTTCTCTTTTTTTTTGTATGTTTATTGTTAAACCAATAGAAGTGTGCGCGGATTCGTCAAAGGCGTGCTGGTGCTTATAAGAGCAAGTAAGGGGAATAATCCGCACGGAAAAGCTCTGTGACGACCATCTCTTTTGTTTAAGTATGAGATAGTAGGCGCGAAGGTTGAACACACTGCTGTCTGAGCTGAACCTGAATAAGATTCCTTCGTGCAGTCACTGCCTCATTTGACCCAGCAATGCGCCAAAGAAGATAGCAAACAGACTAAGAGGAAGCACACAACCCTGCTTTACGCCATTTTCTATGGGGAAGGGATCAGATAAGTCACCAGTTTTGTCCAACATAACTACTTGAGAATATATTGGAACCTAGGAGGGCATCCAAGCTTGGATAAAATCCTCCGTAAACCAGATGTCAGTTGCTCGAGCAGCTTTCCATCAGCTAAGAACACCTGGCGATCCAAGGAAATATGCACCACCACCAAGAACAGGCTCTTCAACACCATTATGAAGCCAAAACTAACGAGCAGACACCTGGAGAGCTACAATAGAAATACACATCAATACCTGCCTCAAAAAGATTCTTATGGTTAATTAGCACGACGAGATCACTACTGGAGAATAGTAACAAAGAAAAAAAAGCATCAGGAGCTCATTGAATATGGTATTATTCAGAGACGCTGGAGATGGATAGGTCATAACTATCGCAAGCCTGTATCCAACATCGCAAGGCAAGCCCTCACCTGAAACACCCTAGAAAAGAGGAAAAGGGGACGGTCCAGAAATACATGGCGCTGAGATTTGGATGCTGATGCCATCAGATGGGCAAGACATTGGTACATTTGGAGAGACTCGCACAGGACAGAGACACCTGGAGGAAGCTGGTTGGTGGCCTTGGCCACAGACGGAACCACGGAAAGAGATGATATTATAACTATAACTATAAGTATAACAATATCATATATTATATTATATTATATTATATTATATTATATTATATTATATTATATTATATTATATTATATTATATTATATTATATTATATTATATTATATTATATTATATTATATTATATTATATTATATTATATTATATTATATTATATTATATTATATTATATTATATTATATTATATTATATTATATTATATTATATTATATTATATTATATTATATTATATTATATTATATTATATATACAAACAAACTTTTTCTTTTTGCTCTCTTTTTTTAACCTATCAGGCGGCACCATTGATTGTAACTCATATACTTTTTTCATTTTACTTTTCGAACAAAAAATGTGTAGCTAAATTGAACTTCTAGCTATCTGGTCAGTCATCGGCCCAGCAAGACAAGATGTCTGCTAATCTGAACAAATCTCACAATGCATTGTTGACATCACGTGACGTGGAACAGTACCTCAGTTTTTACCTGAGGTAAGAATTTCGTAAAACGTTGTTTGAAAGGAATAACCTGAACAGAAGTATTTCAATCTTGATGTTCCGGTTTCTAAGGAGACTTTAGATCAAAAGAGCAAGCGAAAGGAAAAAAAAGCTAACTTGTTGTTTTGAAACGCAATACAAATGAAAAGAAAAAAAAATAGAAAGAAAAAAAAAAGAGCAAATAAATAAGTAAAAGCAACAAACAAAAAAAAAAAAAGAAACTAAACCAAAATGTAGACATTAGAAAGTCTCGAGAGACAAAGAGACAGTTTTCAATAGTTTCAACACGAATATCAAAATGAAGAATGAAATACAAACAATCGAAGGTGAAGATCTTCACTCCCTAAATGCAAAAATATATATATATATATAACCCTGACGTTGTGATTATAATATAGTTTTTATCATTATTATTCAATGAACTGATTAGTTTAAAGATATGAAATTCTGTGTGAGCCTGGCCTAAACGATATGGTCACATGATGAACTAATTGAGGGTTGAGCTTCGAACTAATACGTGTTGTTCTGTATTAACTGGAGTGGACATACGCGACATCAAGTAGTACTAAAATTCAAAGTGAAATTACACTAACATGCACAAGCAAACGTCACATGTTGGTGAATAGCAAATCTCTAATTCCAGGACTGTGGAAGAGTCCTTTCCTTAACTAAGTTGTTAGTGGGCCATTAGAGATAGAAGCATACGATTACGTATATATATATGATGGGCGTAGCCAGGGGAGGTTCACCCAACCCCCTTCCAAAATGAAATCCCCCCCCCGTCCCGAAGGAGGATCATAATTTAGTGACTGATTTTTTTTTGCTTTGATTCTGTTTATTTTAGGTGAGATTTTAATACTAAACCATCACTTGCCCCAGTGCGGCCAAGGGGGTTTTGAGTTTAAAACCCCATACCAGGCGGTTTTGCAGTGTAGTGATTATTTCTGTTAAAAAAAACTTCCGGTATTTGTTACTATTAATAGTTAATAGATAATTATTAAAATTAGATGGTTCACTTTCGGAATGAATTATCTAAAATATCATGATGTCCGATTTTCATTTTCTCTTCTAGTTTCTGAGATCTAAACGGGACGGACAGACGGAAGGATGGACAGACAGGCCAAAAGAAACTAATAGCGTCTTTTCCCCTTTCGGGGGCCGCTAAAAACGAATAACATATTTAACTTTAAAAAAAAAAGCGTTTGCTTTTAGAGTTAGAGTGGTCGTTGCAAGTGAAACTTTGGATTTTCTAAAACCTTTATTTGTTTTCCTTAGTTTTTGAGATTCAAACGTAACGACCGACGGATGTATGGATGGACGGAAGCACAGACAACACAAAAATAATAGCTTCCCCCCCCCCTTTTGGAAACGCTTACAAAAGCGTCGTCATTTAAAAGAATAATAGTTTTTAAAAGAAATGCATTAATGATATGTCAAAAAAATCTATGAAAGAGATAAATAGCCATTCTGTGAACAGCTTTGAAAGCAGTAGAACTTAAGTGAATAACAGGCGTTAATATAAATAACAATAGCTCTAGCAATATTTCATTGAAATGTTACTCAAAAATATTGCGTTCTCTCTCTCTCTTTCTCTCTCTCTCTCTCTCTCTGTAAACACACAATCTCTAGTTGATTACTGTCTATTAAGTCTGACATGATGTCGCACTCTGAAAAGATTTAAACTCACTGTTTGATGTTTATGTCCGCATTTTGTTTTCAATGATTACTTCCCTTGAAACTTGTCTAACCAAAAATATGACAAGAACCTTTGGCAAATAAACTGTGTGTGTGTGTGTGTGCGGGTACCGATATGGAGAGCCGTCATATTTTAAATTATTATTTGTTCAAATAAGAAAAGAAATGTCTGTTTAGAAAGCAGACTTTTGTTTAATCTATGAACACAAAGAGAAAATGTTTTTGTTTTTTTAATGTGTTCTAGTGTGCCTTGTTGTTATCATAATTCACAATCTTTGAGTTGAAGAAAGAGACTTGAGGACTGAGCAGTTCACATTTCAATCTTACAGACTGGAGAGTTGTTAGAAGATTTGCTAACGTAATAATGTTCAGTAAAGGTTCGATTCTTATTGTGCAACATTATTAACATGGACATAGACAGAGTAGACAGATGGAATGCATTTCTAATAAACCAAAACACTTATGTTCGAATACAAATCTTAATTTTCCTTAATCGTTGAGACTGTTTTAAATGTATCGTATCTTATACAATACAGAGGTCACTTGATTACGTTCAACGCTAGGTCAATCTAGTCATGCATGTGGATTTTTACGGCTGACACAAGGGAAGAAGGAGCATTTGTACAAATTTGACCTAGCATGTGGAACGAGAAATGTGACTTTATCTCTCTGTCTTTCTGAGTATTTTATGAGTTTTGGCTTTGCATTTGAAGGTTATAGTTTAGGGTTTTATGTATAACTGCTGCTTTAAATTGAAGTCTGCTATCCTAAGGGGTCTCTTAATTTAATGATTATACTATAGATACTATTCTAATCCAAGTGATTCCCAAAGTGGTTTTTAAAAACCCCAAGGGATCTGCCATAACTCCCAAGGAGTTTACGAGAGTGAAAAAATGAGTGGTGGGTCTATGAGTACATCTCACACAGACAACACTATGAGTAGATCTCACACAGACACCACTATGAGTACATCTCACACAGACACCACTATGAGTACATCTCACACAGACAACACTATGAGTACATCTAACACAGACACCACTATGCGTACATGTCACACAGACAACACTATGAGTACATCTCACACAGACACCACTATGAGTACATCTCACACAGACACAACTATGAGTACATCTCACACAGACAACACTATGAGTACATCTCACACAGACACAACTATGAGTACATCTAACACAGACACCACTATGAGTACATCTCACACAGACAACACTATGAGTACATCTCACACAGACACAACTATGAGTACATCTAACACAGACACCACTATGAGTACATCTCACACAGCCACCACTATGAGTACATCTCACACAGACACCACTATGAGTACATCTAACACAGACACCACTATGAGTACATCTCACACAGACACCACTATGAGTACATTTCACACAGACACCACTATGAAAACATCTCACACAGACACCACTATGAAAACATCTCACACAGACACCACTATGAGTACATCTCACACAGACAACACTATGAGTACGTCTCTGTGACAAGTCAAAAACTCGCTGTCAGAGTCACTCGAATTTATCACAGCATTAATTATTATTTTTCATTATTTATTTATTTTATTTTAATTATTTCCCCGTCCTACCCCTGAATTCTCCACCCGCCCCACCTTTTTCTTTCCAGGCTAGACCTTAGTCCACCACCTTGGAGAAAACTAGGCCAGTCCTTTCATTTATCTTCCCTTGACCGGGGCAAAGATACGCACAGACTTTGATCTTATCGACAGGATGTCTGACAGCCGCAGTGGACACCACCTTGTGTTTAATGCAAGTCACCCCTCCCCCCCCCCTTTCTCCTATGTCTCTCTTTGATCTAGGAGACCACGAGGACAAACACGCCCATTGACCTCCCAATGTGCGAATCCCATCTCTTGTCGGACTTCACCCACGTGTAAGATAATTCTAAGCCTAGGACATTTCCGGTTTCTGCTCGCATTTTCCAGGCCTTTATATATAAGGTAAATTAAATCAAGTCAGACTCTCTTCTTTCTCATTCGAGCTGAGCTATCGAGTCTGAACTATATCATTTATTCTCCCTCCTAGAGGAATACCTGGTGGTAAGCCGAAATTAATCACAAGTTCCATCTTAATTACTCTGTGTATATTTCCATTGGATTTTATCATGTGTATTTTGCTTAGTTCATTTATATTTAATTAGTGCATTGTGTATTTCTCACTGTCGTAAGTAGAAAACATGAACATGGCTAATGTATATTTTATGTATTGCATTAATCTATTAATGCTACGTTGCTCAATTGATCATTGATGCAACCATGTATATATTTGTACACCTTATTTTATTTCCTTTATCTCGGTTGACAGCCTTGATAATTTTACTATCGCACTAATACTGCGCTTAGAAAGGAGATATGAGTTATCTCCCCTTAATGAATTATCTCCCCTTTACTCATTTTACTCTAATGAGAGTTGCGCCGCTTGAACGGACACCCTCTCCATTCAAGCGCGCTCCATTGTTCTCGACCCACGGTCATATGTAAACAAATCGTCTGGGTCGCTGACCACCGCCCATTCCCCCCCCCCCTTCTCTTTCTCTATCCACCTGTGTTGTTTATGTGAGATTATTATTTCCCCTTTTATGTACATTTTTATATTATTACTTTCCCTATTATGTACCCTTTTATATTGCTACTATCAGCCATCTATTTTCCCAATCCCATTTGTCATCATCTCCCCATTGTGCTCTAAAGCAATTTTACCAATCTGACGAATGCACCTCAGGCGAGGGCATCGATAAGATGCATGAGAGACATGTCCTAACTTGTCTTTATTTATCCGCAGCCTCCCTCAGGTGTCTGCCTATTTATTGGATCAACTATTTGTTTGCTATCAAGAATCACCTACTATCTTTGTGCTTAGTGCCATTCAGCACTGCACTAGCTCACTGATCTGCATATTTATGTGCCGAGTGCTATTCAGCACTGCACTTTCCTACTGAGACCTGCCTATTTATTTATTGGATCAACGATCTATTTACCTGCATTTGTGCTTAGTGCTATTCAGCACTGCACTTGCCTACTGAGATCTACTCAACTCTACCACTTGGCGCTATCGGCATTGCCCGCCTATTCGACAGCCCACCTGTCAAGCTATTCGGTGCGACGTCGCTATAGATTCAGATCTGTGTGAGACGTCATAGCTACGCCAACCCTCTGCAACTCACTGGACATATCCTGTCAACTACCCTGCCCACGGCAGATCCGCTCTGCCCGCAATAACCTTGTGCCCACGGTAGCCGGCCACCCGCCTTACTGTGCCCACTACAGATATTAGATTTTGGGATTGAGACTCCACAAGAACTATATCTCCGGCGTCCCTCTATCCGCTAGAGCGCCACCTCCAGCTGCAGAACCTCAAGCCAGGACACAGCCAGCTGCGACATCAACAGGACAACCAGCTAAGTCAGAGGACAAAGTGACATGCTCTCTTATTAAGTGCTAGAGGGATGATCAAAATACCTTACTAATTAGAGATAGATGCAAACCCTCCCTCTTTTTATTCTTATATGTATATTTATGTAAACAAATATTCTTCATTTTTAACTTTTGTATCTATCTTTCATTGCTTTGTCTCGTTGCGTGTCTGCTCCCGATTCATATGCTGATAAGTGGCGGTGTGATAGCTTTAAAAATAATCATTCCCTAGACATTAAACGCGCCAAACACACGTCACATTTCACCACCTGTCACAATCTCACACAGACACCACTAGGAGTACATCTCACACAGACACAACTATGAGTACATCTCACACAGACAACACTATGAGTAGATCTCACACAGACAACACTATGAGTAGATCTCACACAGACAACACTATGAGTACATCTCACACAGACAACACTATGAGTAGATCTCACACAGACAACACTATGAGTACATCTCACACAGACAACACTATGAGTACATCTCACACAGACAACACTATGAGTACATCTCACACAGACAACACTATGAGTAGATCTCACACAGACAACACTATGAGTAGATCTCACACAGACAACACTATGAGTAGATCTCACACAGACAACACTATGAGTACATCTCACACAGACAACACTATGAGTACATCTCACACAGACAACACTATGAGTAGATCTCACACAGACAACACTATGAGTAGATCTCACACAGACACCACTATGAGTAGATCTCACACAGACAACACTATGAGTACATCTCACACAGACAACACTATGAGTACATCTCACACAGACAACACTATGAGTAGATCTCACACAGACACCACTATGAGTACATCTCACACAGACAACACTATGAGTACATCTCACACAGACAACACTATGAGTACATCTCACACAGACAACACTATGAGTACATCTCACACAGACACAACTATGAGTACATCTAACACAGACACCACTAGGAGTACATCTCACACAGACACCACTATGAGCACATCTCACACAGACACCACTATGAGTACATCTCACACAGACACCACTATGAGTACATCTAACACAGACACCACTATGAGTACATCTAACACAGACACAACTATGAGTACATCTCACACAGACACCACTATGAGTACATCTCACACAGACACCACTATGAGTACATCTAACACAGACAACACTATGAGTACATCTCACACAGACACCACTATGAGTACATCTCACACAGACACCACTATGAGTACATCTCACACAGACACCACTAGGAGTACATCTAACACAGACAACACTATGAGTACATCTCACACAGACAACACTATGAGTACATCTAACACAGACACCACTAGGAGTACATCTCACACAGACACAACTATGAGTACATCTCACACAGACACCACTATGAGTACATCTAACACAGACACCACTATGAGTACATCTAACACAGACACCACTATGAGTACATCTCACACAGACACCACTATGAGTACATCTAACACAGACACAACTATGAGTACATCTCACACAGACACCACTATGAGTACATCTAACACAGACACCACTAGGAGTACATCTAACACAGACACCACTATGAGTACATCTCACACAGACACCACTATGAGTACATCTAACACAGACACAACTATGAGTACATCTCACACAGACACAACTATGAGTACATCTCACACAGACACCACTAGGAGTACATCTAACACAGACACCACTATGAGTACATCTCACATTAATGGAAATACCTCACAAACACACATATATTTGAATGAAAAATTGTTCTTTTAAATTGTAATAACTTACTTCAACAGCATACTTTCGCCTTCTGTTAAATAATATAAAGTTGATTGAGAATCTAAAAAGAAATGTACACATCCCAGTGTTGATTATTTGAATGTTGGCTTTATTCCTTCCTTGTCCGACTGCAAATACTTATGTGGAATCTATGTCACAAGGTTTTATGTAATCTAATGAAACGCTGTAAAGCTATCGAACGTTTAAAAATGAAAAGTCCCAAGAGTATTAGCGACACACTGTGTTTATTCATGAAAACTTTTAGTTGTAAAAAATATGAGCAGTATAAATTGCATGAAACTCAGAAATGTGTTTTGAAAGCAATTCAAGAAATCTGAAGCAACGAGTTGAATACGTGATGATTTGCTCAGTTGTAGGAAGAAAATGACTTCACACTGATGTTCGATGGTTGTCAAAAGTCATTTAACAAGATTTTGTTTCTCTTTTTGACATTTTCGAAGTTCTTGGATGCTTGGATATAATTTTGAAACAAAATTTAAGACAGTCAAACTGTCCGAAGGAGGTTGTTTTGACGTATGTTGAACATTTAAATGATCTCTAGTCAGATTTTCCATGGAGATATCAGGATATTCTGAAAAAGGTAATATCTCTATTGATAATAAAGCCAATGATAATAATCTAGAAAAGAAGAACTTAACATTACAATAAGAACTGCTTGGAATAGGTAATGGCCAACTTAAAGTAGTCTACAATTTAAATAAAAGATATCAGCTCGTCTGGCTTAAAAACATTATCGCCATAAAGTTTCTAATTGCTCTTTTATCTTCATATTTAGTATAAAGAGGCTTCATCAAGATTGCCAATCAACTAATTCAAAAATTGACACCATTAACTGAGTTAAAGCCTAAATTAAAAAGCCATACATTGAATTGTATTATTAAAGCTTCAGGATCATATAATTCACTCGTAATAAAAAATTTTTTTGTTAGCTGATTTCATGTAGTACATATCAACATTAATTTTGCTAGCTTTTATTTTAAATTTCATTAATAAATGTAGAAGTCTACAACTTCATTTGTTGTTTTGAAATTACTTGCTCACTCTTCAGCGCTACAGTTAGAACTCGTTTTAAAAAAAATTTCTTTAAGAAGTCAATGAATTTGCACAAATGAAATATTATTTAAGCACGGGGTCTACCAAAAACTAGAAAACATTGCAAGGGGTCTGCAAGACAAAAAACTTTGGGAACCACTGCTCTAATCAAATGTGTATATTTGTTTGTTTATGAATCTCACTGCTTTATTTTGTGTCTGTTCTGGTTTCTGAATGTTTTCTTGAGTTGATGGGTCCCAAACAGAGGCATATTCTATTATTAGCTTAACTAAGGTTAAATAACATTTTAGTTTTATGATCTTATTTGGTTTGTAAAAACTTTTTAATACATCATAATGCTTCAGGGAAAAGCCAATTGTTTGAAACAAGTCAAGAAGATGTTTTCTGTGTTTACAAGGAATATTTCTACTTTTGTTTTCCTCAAATATGAACACAAATAAAAATAAATTTCATGTATACAAATAAACTACCAGACAACCTGATAAACGTACTGAAACATAACCAGAAAAGCGACAAATCTATAAAAGTATAGGCACATTATAAAAGTGTTTTTCTATAGGAAAAAAAGAATATATAATTTAATAATCAATTTCAAACGCTGTGCAAAAGTTAAATCCAAACCCATTCCACTTTTCCTAAGACATTTCAAAGCAAAGAGTACAAAACATTTTTTGCCTTATTTGTGTGTGTGCGTGTGTTTGCGCGCGTGTGTGTATAATTAATCAAAATGCTTTAGTTATGAATTTTCTGAAACTACGAAAACAAAATTAGCTACACAGTCAAAAACAAGATTGAGTTCCATTATAAACTCTCGAAGTACTAAAGTCCCAGAAACCAAAATGATCAAAGAGCATGAACAGGTTATGTTCAGGTACTCCATATCTAAGTACTTCGCTGCCCCTGAGTGAGTCGCTTTGGGCATGCTTCTGTTTCATCCAAATGTTTATGTCTGACCCTGCATTTGTCTTCTGGTTCGTTTGCCCTGTCAGACACAAGCTGCCAGCTGTCTGTTCCCGCCGGAAGTAAACCGCGAGAAAACAACCTTGTCTTGACCTCCAAAGGTCGCAGTCTACACACCAAGTTAGTGGGCTCCTTTTTTTTTAGCAAAGTAATAAATATGTCAAGACAAAATTTCATTCTGTCTAAAGCCTATGTTCGTGTTACGAGTTACGGTTATGTGTAAGTGCTGTTTGTATGTGTATGTGCTTAGTAACCAAATTGAAAACACCGAGAAACTCATGCAGTTGTTGTTCTTGGCCTTGTTCTGTTTATAGTCTTTATGGTTATTATCGTTGCATTCTGTAGGTGCTCGGGACTTTTTATAAAGCTTATATTAATGCAAACTGTCTGTCTGTCTGGTAGAAAGTTCGTACACATTATTTATCCCACACCCAATGTCGGATCAAGCTGAAATTTTGCCCCATTATTTCTTTTACCCGACAACACAAGAATCAAGACCAAAAAAATAAAAAATAACCAATAACTGTTGGTTGTAAATTTTTGTGTTTGATATTTCGAACAAGCGAAAGAAATTGTACTTGACTGAAGTGGTGGTATCTATACAAGGCCGCTGCGAGGGTTGTGGCAGCCTGCGTGCGAAATAAAAAATACCGACCCCTTTTTTTTCTAAAAAAAATCCATTCAGACTGAGCTGGACACTATTCCAAAATTACCCTTTGAATCCATCTTTTGTAGACTATTCCATTTTTCATATTCACCCAGTTGTTGTAGCCCTGAAGTACAACTAGGAATCATCAAACAATTTCGGATTTATGTGCATTCAGAAATAAGACATCTTGGTTCTTTGTGATCAACATTAAAAATTGATCTTGTTCTGACAACTCGCTTATGCTCCTGTATTTGAGACCATTATAATTGATGAGCTGTGCTGGGTATATTACAATGAACAATTTAAATGATCATGATCTATATACAATTTCACGATTGTATTTTATATTTTCATGAGTTTAATACAAAGTAAATAATCCAAAGTACAAGTCACTTAAACAATCACTTGAAATAAAACATAGCCAGTGTTTCTCACATTCCCGGGTGGCCACTCCCTAGATAACATTTTCCTTCAAGCCCCATTTAGAAGCTGGAGCCCAGAGGAGCGATGTAGGCTTCCACAGTGAGGTCCGTGAGTTTTTTTTTTTAAGAATGTAATAAAATAGAAAAGAAAATATAGTCACAATCTTTATGTTTGATTTTACATTTGTATTAATTTAACACTTTGTAAAGATTCCAAAGTGACGTCATGAAGCTTCATTAAAACGTTGTTGTTGTTGTTTTCGGAAATTGTACAGTCTACATCATTTGTAAGCACTTTTAAAAGGTCTTACTGGAGGCTGGAGGTAGAATTGAAGATACGGCAGGTTTCCGCTCAAGTCGGCAAGAGGTCTAAACATTCTTTTAGCGCACAACAAATATAAAGTCTTTACTTTTTCATGTCTTAGGATCGTCTCACATTAGCACTAGGTACGTTAATTTCATCATCGTCACTGCATAACCACCAATCAATCGCCTAATTCTCACCACACACTCCATAACACCTCTTTTTGTCAGAACGTTGCGTTCTCCCCCTCCATATGAGAGGAACTAGCGCCGCCCCCTCCCCCCAGTGAAAATGTTTTTAAAATTGACTTTTTAATTACCGGTAATAGATCTACTTACAGAGCGGGCTATTCGACTTAAAACAAACTATTCGACTTAAAACAAACATGACAGACAACCCGCGAAAATTCAAGGCTAGAAATGAGTACGCGCTTATGGAAAACTCGTGGGAATCCCTTGCACGCTGCTGTATTTTATTTGTTATAGTTTCCAGAATAATTTCTCATGAACGAATATTGTTTTTATTTTTTAAGAATAATGGAATAATTAGAATTTAAAATATTTAAGGTTTTTTTTTTCTATTTAATAACCTTTTGTTTTAAAGTAACCTTGGAATGATGATTTGGCCACCCCCTAATGTCGGCCGCCTCCGTGCAATGCACACATTGCACATTAGGTAGCGGCCCCCCTGTATCTATATATATAGAGATGGCTCAACAGTTTGGACACCAAGAAGTAAAGGAAAGATCACTCTTTTATTTCTACAAGACGTACTAGAGTTAACCTACGAAAAAAAAAAGAGTGGGGAGAACAAGTAGTATTCACCCGTCACAAAATAGCAGGGCCGGACTTAACCGTTGCGACCAAGAAGTCATGGAAAAATCACTCTTTTTATTTCTACCCCACGTATTTGTTGCGGTAAAAAAAAAGAGGGGGTGGGACAATTAATCTACTCTGTATTCACCCGTTAATAAATAGTAGGGCCGGACTCAACCGTTCTGGGGCTCTATGCGAAACGGCTTTGGCGGTGGCAAGTTTGGGTAGGGATACGGATAATAAGTGAAAATTAAGAATTTGTATTAGAAAATAAATTCTTCTTTGCATTTTATTCATTCTTTACTACGTACAGACTTACTTTACGAGCCTTGCGTGTAGCGAAGCCATATAGTATATCATAAAAATTCTGTTTCCTACATAGATCACGCTCAATAGCAAGAATTACCAAATGTTTCAATCTATCTTCGAGAATTGTTGACCTCAATTAATTCTTCATTAGTTTGAGGCGCGAGAAGCTTCTTTCACCAGATTCCACAATTACGGGTATTGCATAATGCCGTTTTTTATCACGCATTTTCCATATTAAATGACACCCCAAAATGACAATTGTTATCTATATATTTCAGGAGATTTGTATGAGTTTTCAAAAGATTTTAATAATTTCCGGAGATTTCCGGAGAGGGGTCGTCTTCTGAGTCTTAGTGAACACAAATCTGAGAAGCATAGCAAGACTATAGAAACTCTAGATAACTATACAATCTTTTATAGTCATAAGCTCTTTACTAGCAGAGTGGTTACCGTGTTAGCCTGAGAAGGCTTGAACCATGAGTTCGAATTCAGGTCGTTACCCCTTTTTATTTTTAGACTAGATCGAATCTAAACTAATTGATACAACTATACTTCGCTTGTTTTTTTTTAAAGTATTGTTTATGTTTTTTTCTATGTTTAAGTTTTAATAATCGAACTTGTGTCTCTACTTACAGTGCAATTACCACTACACTCACTTAGTGTGCATATATTTTAAACATTTTAAACATGTGACATCTCTCTCTCTCTCTCTCTCTTTCTCAGTCTCTCTCTCTTTCTCTGTCTCTCTCTCTCTCTTTTAAGGACTCACACACACACATGTTCTTGTACACACTAGAATCCATTCTCCCCCACCCTCTCCCCTCTTTCATTTGGTCTATCTATGACTGCCCTCTCATGAGTGTACACAACACCTTGTCTCTGTCTATCTATGACTGCCCTCTCATGAGTGTACTGCCCTCTCATGAGTGTACACAACACCTTGTCTCTGTCTATCTATGACTACCCTCTCATGAGTGTACTGCCCTCTCATGAGTATACACAACACCTTGTCTCTGTCTATCTATGACTGCCCTCTCATGAATGTACACATCACCTTGTCCTGTCTATCTATGACTGCCCTCTCATGAGTGTACACAACACCTTGTCTCTGTCTATCTATGACTGCCCTCTCATGAGTATACACAACACCTTGTCTCTGTCTATCTATGTCTGCCCTCTCATGAGTGTACACAACACCTTGTCTCTGTCTATCTATGACTGCCCTCTCATGAGTGTACTGCCCTCTCATGAGTGTACACATCACCTTGTCTCTGTCTATCTATGACTGCCCTCTCATGATTGTACACAACACCTTGTCTCTGTCTATCTATGACTGCCCTCTCATGAGTGTACACATCACCTTGTCTCTGTCTATCTATGACTGCCCTCTCATGAGTGTACACATAACCCTGTCTCTGTCTATCTATGACTGCCCTCTCATGAGTGTACACAACACCTTGTCTCTGTCTATCTATGACTGCCCTCTCATGAGTGTACACAACACCTTGTCTCTGTCTATCTATGACTGCCCTCTCATGAGTGTACTGCCCTCTCATGAGTGTACACATCACCTTGTCTCTGTCTATCTATGACTGCCCTCTCATGAGTGTACACATAACCCTGTCTCTGTCTATCTATGACTGCCCTCTCATGAGTGTACACAACACCTTGTCTCTGTCTATCTATGACTGCCCTCTCATGAGTGTACACAACACCTTGTCTCTGTCTATCTATGACTGCCCTCTCATGAGTGTACTGCCCTCTCATGAGTGTACACATCACCTTGTCTCTGTCTATCTATGACTGCCCTCTCATGAGTGTACACAACACCTTGTCTCTGTCTATCTATGACTGCCCTCTCATGAGTGTACTGCCCTCTCATGAGTATACACAACACCTTGTCTCTGTCTATCTATGACTGCCCTCTCATAAGTGTACACAACACCTTGTCTCTGTCTATCTATGACTGCCCTCTCATAAGTGTACACAACACCTTGTCTCTGTCTATCTATGACTGCCCTCTCATGAGTGTACACATCACCTTGTCTCTGTCTATCTATGACTGCCCTCTCATGAGTGTACACAACACCTTGTCTCTGTCTATCTATGACTGCCCTCTCATGAGTGTACACATCACCTTGTCTCTGTCTATCTATGACTGCCCTCTCATGAGTGTACACATCACCTTGTCTCTGTCTATCTATGACTGCCCTCTCATGAGTGTACACATCACCTTGTCTCTGTCTATCTATGACTGCCCTCTCATGAGTGTACACATCACCTTGTCTCTGTCTATCTATGACTGCCCTCTCATGAGTGTACACATCACCTTGTCTCTGTCTATCTATGACTGCCCTCTCATGAGTGTACACATCACCTTGTCTCTGTCTATCTTTGACTGCCCTCTCATGAGTGTACACATCACCTTGTCTCTGTCTATCTATGACTGCCCTCTCATGAGTGTACACATCACCTTGTCTCTGTCTATCTGTGACTGCCCTCTCATGATTGTAAACAACACCTTGTCTCTGTCTATCTATGACTGCCCTCTCATGAGTGTACTGCCCTCTCATGAGTATACACAACTTTTTGTCTCTGTCTATCTATGACTGCCCTCTCATGATTGTACACAACACCTTGTCTCTGTCTATCTATGACTGCCCTCTCATGAGTATACACAACACCTTGTCTCTGTCTATCTATGACTGCCCTCTCATGAGTATACACAACACCTTGTCTCTGTCTATCTATGACTGCCCTCTCATGAGTATACACAACACCTTGTCTCTGTCTATCTATGACTGCCCTCTCATGAGTATACACAACACCTTGTCTCTGTCTATCTATGACTGCCCTCTCATGAGTGTACACAACACCTTGTCTCTGTCTATCTATGACTGCCCTCTCATGAGTGTACACAACACCTTGTCTCTGTCTATCTATGACTGCCCTCTCATGAGTGTACACAACACCTTGTCTCTGTCTATCTATGACTGCCCTCTCATGAGTGTACACAACACCTTGTTTCTCTCTATCTATGACTGCCCTCTCATGAGTGTACACATCACCTTGTCTCTGTCTATCTATCTAATTATCTATCATATATATCTATTTTTGTAGGACTTTCTCCCTCTCTCTCTTTCCTCCTATACTCTTTCTCCCTTTCTCCCTTTCTCTCTCTCCCTTTTTTTTTAAATGTGTTATTTGATGTCGGCTTAATTTTGTATTTTCTTATGTTACACTTGAGCTGTTGTCAAACTCTAGAACTTCGCTGTGTGCGTAAGGAAGGGTGTCAAAGAGAAGATAACTCTGTTGGAAAAAGTCAAAATCTTCTTCAACAAATGAACAGCTCGTCTGTTTCAAGTCATTGTAAGATTGCCGCTGCACGAACTGAACAGAAAGCCGCTTTGTGCTTCTGAAACAAAAGATCTAGAGGGAAACTGAATTCTAAAGACAACAGAACTACGTAACTCTGGCGGAAACTATATCAATTTAGTCTCTCTCTCTCTCTCTCTCTCTCCTTTGTTCTCTATCTTTCTCTCCCTCCCTCTCTTTCTCTCTCTCTCTAACTCTCTCTTTCTCTCCCTCCCTCTCTTTCTCTCTCTCTCTTTAACTCTCTCTTTCTCTCTATCGTCAGATCAAATAATTTACATATCATCAGTTTGTCTGAAAATAGTCAGTACTTTGAATTCTCTTCCAAAATTTCTGGTGTCTATTTCAATAAGCAGACAATTTGAAATTTTCACTCGAGATCGTCAGTTGAAGCCCCTGGCTTTAAATCCCCCTAGTTTGTCCATTTATCACTGAGTGCGTAGGATTAGATTAGAGCTTCGTGTGGTTAGAACCTGGTTGGAGCTTTCGAAGGATGACAACAGATAGAAGCTGCGTTGGTCGACCACCATTTACTGTCCGATGCTAACACTTTTAGCATCGTCCGAGCAATCGCCAATCAAAGTCTTGATCTTTTACCCTAGAGTAGAGTCTAGTTACAAATCGTCATTGATTTATCATTTATCTATTTATTTATCTTCAGTGTAACTCTGAAATGTCTGTGCTCAGACTGTACAGATTTTATTAGGTCCTGGGCAATCTTCGGTATCTCCAGATTTTATAAGATCCTGGACAATCTTCGGTATCTAGAGATTTTATAAGGTCCTGGGCAATCTTCGGTATCTCCAGATTTTATAAGGTCCTGGGCAATCTTCGGTATCTCCAGATTTTATAAGGTCCTGGGCAATCTTCGGTATCTCCAGATTTTATAAAGTCCTAGCAATCTTCGGTATCTCCAGATTTTATAAGGTCCTAGCAATCTTCGGTATCTCCAGATTTTATAAGGTCCTGGGCAATCTTCGGTATCTCCAGATTTTATAAGGTCCTAGCATTCTTTGGTATCTCCAGATTTTATAAGGTCCTAGCAATCTTCGGTATCTCCAGATTTTATAAGCTCCTGGGCAATCTTCGGTATCTCCAGATTTTATAAGGTCCTGGGCAATCTTCGGTATCTCCAGATTTTAGAAGGTCCTGGGCAATCTTCGGTATCTCCAGATTTTATAAGGTCCTGGGCAATCTTCGGTATCTCCAGATTTTATAAGGTCCTAGCAATCTTCGGTATCTCCAGATTTTATAAGGTCCTGGGCGATCTTTGGTATCTTCAGATTTTATAAGGTCCTAGCAATCTTCGGTATCTCCAGATTTTATAAGGTCCTAGCATTCTTTGGTATCTCCAGATTTTATAAGGTCCTAGCAATCTTCGGTATCTCCAGATTTTATAAGGTCCTAGCATTCTTTGGTATCTCCAGATTTTATAAGGTCCTAGCAATCTTCGGTATCTCCAGATTTTATAAGGTCCTGGGCAATCCTCGGTATCTCCAGATTTTATAAGGTCCTGGGAAATCTTTTGTATCTCCAGATTTTATAAGGTCCTGGGCAATCTTCGGATTCCACCAGATTTTACGGGCACACTTAGCAAAGAGAGTGGATCTATTAGGTCCTGGGAAATCCTCTGTACCTCTAAATTTTACAGGCACACTTAGCAAAGAGAGTAGATCTATTAGGTCCTGGGAAATCCTCTGTACCTCTAAATTTTACAGGCACACTTAGCAAAGAGAGTAGATCTATTAGGTCCTGGGAAATCCTCTGTACCTCTAAATTTTACAGGCACACTTAGCAAAGAGAGTAGATCTATTAGGTCCTGGGAAATCTTCTGTACCTCTAAATTTTACAGGCCCATTTAGCAAAGAGAGTAGATCTATTAGGTCCTGGGAAATCCTCTGTACCTCTAAATTTTTACAGGCACACTTAGCAAAGAGAGTAGATCTATTAGGTCCTGGGAAATCCTCTGTACCTCTAAATTTTTACAGGCACACTTAGCAAAGAGAGTAGATCTATTAGGTCCTGGGAAATCCTCTGTACCTCTAAATTTTTACAGGCACACTTAGCAAAGAGAGTGCATCTTTTATGTCCTGGGCAATTTTCTGTGTCTCCAGATTTTACAGATAAGCTTGACATAGAAAGTACATCTTCTTGTTTGTAAATGGAAAATGTAGGTCTTATTAATTGCTCCCATTTCGTTGTTGTTGTTGTTTTGTTCCATTTGTTCAAACAAATCATTAGATTTATCCCTAGAGTTTATGTTACAGGTTACATATCGTCCATCAGAATGAAAGAGCATTACATCCTAGCCCAAACATCCCGCTGGACGGACGGGAATGGGGGCGGTGTATGCTTTGAGCTCTGGCATCGAGACGACAATCCGGAGCCCATTCCCAGCGCCCAGTCAGTTTCTGTATTTTTATTAAGCTGACAATGTAAAAACAAGCTCGTTACACTATTGATGGCGAATGCATAACAAAATTAGATGTACACATTATAATTATTTTTTTATTATTTTATATATTAAGCTTACATCTTATGACCTATTTTACTAACCCATTTACGGACCCATTATGGTGCCCCTCGCTACCCACATATAGATGTAAAGTAAGGACCTTGCGATCTATAGGGCAGATGATGTTAAGGTCATATGTTTCTTTGGCCAACGGTTAACGAGCAGGGTGTCATGTGGCCAGCACAACGACCAACTGCCTCTACATTACCCAACTACAGTCAGTTACCCATTAGAGCAGGGTGTCATGTGGCCAGCACAACGACCAACTGCCTTTACATTACCCAATTAAAGTCAGTTACCCATTAGAGCAGGGTGTCATGTGGCCAGCACAACGACCAACCGCCTCTACATTACCCAACTACAGTCAGTTACCCATTAGAGCAGTGTGTCATGTGGCCAGCACAACGACCAACCGCCTCTACATTACCCAACTACAGTCAGTTACCCATTAGAGCAGTGTGTCATGTGGCCAGCACAACGACCAACCGCCTCTACATTACCCAACTACAGTCAGTTACCCATTAGAGCAGTGTGTCATGTGGCCAGCACAACGACCAACTGCCTTTACATTACCCAACTCAAGTCAGTTACCCAATAAGAGGTGGACTAAAACCCGGACATTCAAAAAACCCAGTCTTCATCGAGTTTCGAACCCAGAAAAATCGTTTCGGAAGCCAAGCCACCGCGCTGCTAAAATATTTTTTCTTCTTTTTTTTTTCTTTTCTACATTCGCAACGCAGCCAACCGTTCATAAGTGGACGCATGTCAAAATATATATGTCCAAGATACACTCCTGGAAGTGCTCTGGTCTCCCTCCCCATTACCCCCAATGTACCTTTCCAGCCACCCCTCTCTGCCTCCCTCCCACTCTCTCTCTCTCTCTCTCTCTCTCGATGTGTCTGAATAATGGTAATTATTACTAGCAATGCTTCAGACGCAACCAGCTCTCGGTGGAAATCTAAACTCCTGGTAGCAGGCTAATTCTGCTTAATGTGTTTTTCATTGCACTGACCTAGCACAAAACAATCATACTTAGTGCAGTGGATTATTAATACAGGAACATTTTTCTCGGTAGGTCTATGTAAGTTTGAGTTGTTTTTTTGGGGGAGTTGTTTTTTTTTTGTTGCTGTTTTTTTCCTCGTAATGTATTTATAAAGTAGCTTTTTAAAGTCAGTTTTTAGCATGCATTCACATGTATGCACAGTGCATTACCTTTGTAAATATAGAAAGACAGGTAGACTAACAGACAGATCAACAGATAGACCGTTAGAAATGCAGACAGGCGTAAAGACAACGAAGAGAGAGATAGAGAGAGAGAGAGAGAGATGTATAGATGTATGATGTAACATATATTGCCACAAATATTATATACATCTGTATATTGTGTTGTGTTTTTATTGTCTAAGAAGAGACATTTGATTTATTTAAAAACAAAACCTTGTGTTCCTCACCTCCATACGACCACATCTTTAAGATGCTGGTGATCCTTTCTAATCTGTGACTTACACAATGTTATTGGGTAGTAGGATATAGTAGGATTTCCAATCATGATAATTAATGTTCTAGTATTGGGTAGTAGGATATAGTAGGATTTCCAATCATGATAATTAATGTTCTAGTATTGGGTAGTAGGATATAGTAGGATTTGCAATCATGATAATTAATGTTCTAGTATTGGGTAGTAGGATATAGTAGGATTTCCAATCATGATAATTAATGTTCTAGTATTGGGTAGTAGGATATAGTAGGATTTCCAATCATGATAATTAATGTTCTAGTATTGGGTAGTAGGATATAGTAGGATTTCCAATCATGATAATTAATGTTCTAGTATTGGGTAGTAGGATATAGTACTATTTCCAGTCATGATAATTAATGTTCTAGTATTGG
This sequence comes from Biomphalaria glabrata, assembly GCF_947242115.1. Taxonomy (NCBI): domain Eukaryota; kingdom Metazoa; phylum Mollusca; class Gastropoda; family Planorbidae; genus Biomphalaria; species Biomphalaria glabrata. The sequence continues at coordinate 23,302,124 of NC_074718.1, read as the reverse complement.
GTAATAGGATATAGTACTATTTCCAGTCATGATAATTAATGTTCTAGTATTGGGTAGTAGGATATAGTAGGATTTCCAATCATGATAATTAATGTTCTAGTATTGGGTAATAGGATATAGTACTATTTCCAGTCATGATAATTAATGTTCTAGTATTGGGTAATAGGATATAGTACTATTTCCAGTCATGATAATTAATGTTCTAGTATTGGGTAGTAGGATATAGTACTATTTCCAGTCATGATAATTAATGTTCTAGTATTGGGTAGTAGGATATAGTACTATTTCCAGTCATGATAATTAATGTTCTAGTATTGGGTAATAAAAATCAAGCAGTGGATCCCAACCATTATAGAATCGCAACTCCATTTCAGGGCTTTTAGTGACTCCCAAGGAGTCAATAAAGATTTATTAATAAAAATACAATATTTATAAATTTTAACACATATATATATATATATATATATATATATATATATATATATATATATATATATATATATATATATATGTATGTATGTATGTATGTATGTATATATGTATGTGTGTGTGTAGATAGATAGATAGATAGATAGATAGATAGATAGATAGATAGATAGATAGATAGATAGATAGATAGATAGATAGATAGATAGATAGATAGATAGATAGATAGATAGATAGATAGATAGATAGATAGATAGATAGATAGATGTGAGAGAGAGAGAAATTCAGTTGGTCATTTAGTGCAGTATTTCCAGATCTAATTCCGACACAGCTTGATGCTCTCTACACATGTACATGTTTGGTTTATTAGTTTCGGACGTTTCTCCAGGACGGCAGGAGTTGAGCTCGCGACCATCGTGGCAATAGTTCAAAGCTCCTACTAGAAAAACTGGCAGCTTGTATTTCTTTTGTTTGATTAGTTGTTGTCTTTGTTGGTTTTGCTGTAGTTTGTTTGATTCATGTCAACCAAAAGGATAGGTCTAGTCACTATAGTCAGTGTCACTCAATTTAAAACAACATACAGGCAGACCTTAAATTTAATAAAATAGCTTACGTCACTAACTGTCAGTTACTTTTTCCTAGGAACAGAGCAATGCATACGTGTACAATGATGCCGGGGTTGATGTTGAAAGTTTTATTAGTTTATGTAATCAAAGTAGCTTCAAGAAAGAAAAACTAATATTTCAAGAAAATTACATTTTGATTAGCTTGTTGACATAGTTTTGAATTCTATTTTTAGAATAGAACAAGAGATCTAAGTTATCTAAGTTATGTAATTTTTTTTTATATACAACTGAGGAAAAGGTAACACTATCCCGAAGGCGGAACATCAACGGGAACTTCTTACGTTCTAAACCCATTTTCAAATGAGTTCTTGGGCCGCCCATGAGATTCCAAGAGAACCCATCAATTTAAAACTGAACACTTACACATACACACACACACGAACTGAACCTGTTCCTGTTTCGCGACGAGTTGCAAGATAGTGTGGCTCCCCTCCTGTCATCACGTTGTACGTAACAGCACCCACAAAACGAGCCAATCACTTCCTAGCAGCTGTAAGAGCCGGCTAAAATTAGTTTTCAAAACAAGAAAGAAAAGACAAACACGAATATCTCCCTGTAACTTGAACACATATATCTCCCTGTGACTAGAACACAAATATCTCCCTGTCACTTGAACACAAATATCTCCCTGTCATTTGAACACAAATATCTCCCTGTCATTTGAACACAAATATCTCCCTGTCATTTGAACACAAATATCTCCCTGTCATTTGAACACAAATATCTCCCTGTCACTTGAACACAAATATCTCCCTGTCATTTGAACACAAATATCTCCCTGTCATTTGAACACAAATATCTCCCTGTTATTTGAACACAAATATCTCCCTGTCACTTGAACACAAATATCTCCCTGTCATTTGAACACAAATATCTCCCTGTGACTTGAACAAAAATATCTCCCTGTCACTTGAACACAAATATCTCCCTGTCACTTGAACACAAATATCTCCCTGTGACTTGAACACAAATATCTCCCTGTCATTTGAACACAAATATCTCCCTGTAACTTGAACACATATATCTCCCTGTGACTAGAACACAAATATCTCCCTGTCACTTGAACACAAATATCTCCCTGTCATTTGAACACAAATATCTCCCTGTCATTTGAACACAAATATCTCCCTGTCATTTGAACACAAATATCTCCCTGTCATTTGAACACAAATATCTCCCTGTCACTTGAACACAAATATCTCCCTGTCATTTGAACACAAATATCTCCCTGTCATTTGAACACAAATATCTCCCTGTTATTTAAACACAAATATCTCCCTGTCACTTGAACACAAATATCTCCCTGTCATTTGAACACAAATATCTCCCTGTGACTTGAACAAAAATATCTCCCTGTCACTTGAACACAAATATCTCCCTGTGACTTGAACACAAATATCTCCCTGTCACTTGAACACAAATATCTCCCTGTCACTTGAACACAAATATCTCCCTGTCACTTGAACACGAATATCTCCCTGTCACTTGAACACGAATATCTCCCTGTGACTTGAACACAAATATCTCCCTGTGACTTGAACACAAATATCTTCCAGTCACTTGAACACAAATATCTCCCTGTCACTTGAACACAAATATCTCCCTGTGACTTAAACACAAATATCTCCCTGTGACTTGAACACAAATATATCCCTGTCACTTGAACACAAATATCTCCCTGTGACTTGAACACAAATATCTCCCTATCATTTAAACACAAATATCTCCCTGTGACTTGAACACAAATATATCCCTGTCACTTGAACACAAATATCTCCCTGTGACTTGAACACAAATATCTCCCTATCATTTAAACACAAATATCTCCCTGTGACTTGAACACAAATATCTCCCTGTGACTTGAACACAAATATCTCCCTGTCACTTGAACACAAATATCTCCCTGTCACTTGAACACAAATATCTCCTGTGACTTGAACACAAATATCTTCCAGTCACTTGAACACAAATATCTCCCTGTCACTTGAACACAAATATCTCCCTGTCACTTGAACACAAATATCTCCCTGTCATTTGAACACAAATATCTCCCTGTCACTTGAACACAAATATCTCCCTGTCACTTGAACACAAATATCTCCCTGTCACTTGAACACAAATATCTCCCTGTGACTTGAACACAAATATCTCCCTGTCACTTGAACACAAATATCTCCCTGTCACTTGAACACAAATATCTCCCTGTCACTTGAACACAAACATCTCCCTGTCACTTGAACACAAATATCTCCCTGTCACTTGAACACAAATATCTCCCTGTCACTTGAACACAAATATCTCCCTGTGACTTGAACACAAATATCTCCCTGTCACTTGAACACAAATATCTCCCTGTCACTTGAACACAAATATCTCCCTGTCACTTGAAAACAAATATCTCCCTGTCATTTGAACACAAATATCTCCCTGTCACTTGAACACAAATATCTCCCTGTCACTTGAACACAAATATCTCCCTGTCACTTGAACACAAATATCTCCCTGTGACTTGAACACAAATATCTCCCTGTGACTTGAACACAAATATCTCCCTGTCACTTGAACACAAATATCTCCCTGTCACTTGAACACAAATATCTCCCTGTGACTTGAACACAAATATCTCCCTGTCACTTGAACACAAATATCTCCCTGTCACTTGAACACAAATATCTCCCTGTCATTTGAACACAAATATCTCCCTGTCACTTGAACACAAATATCTCCCTGTCACTTGAACACAAATATCTCCCTGTCATTTGAACACAAATATCTCCCTGTCATTTGAACACAAATATCTCCCTGTCACTTGAACACAAATATCTCCCTGTCACTTGAACACAAATATCTCCCTGTCATTTGAACACAAATATCTCCCTGTCACTTGAACACAAATATCTCCCTGTCACTTGAACACAAATATCTCCCTGTCATTTGAACACAAATATCTCCCTGTCATTTGAACACAAATATCTCCCTGTCACTTGAACACAAATATCTCCCTGTCACTTGAACACAAATATCTCCCTGTCATTTGAACACAAATATCTCCCTGTCACTTGAACACAAATATCTCCATGTCACTTGAACACAAATATCTCCCTGTCACTTGAACACAAATATCTCCCTGTCACTTGAACACAAATATCTCCCTGTCACTTGAACACGAATGTTTTCAGACTTTGGAGGTTTATCAATGGAGGAGACGAAAATAGCGGCATAGTGCTGTTGGGGGAGGGGGGACGCAGTTTCCTGGTGTAACAAACTGACACAATGTACATGGAGTGCGGGGAAACATTGTGTACTCTGGCAGATGGCTGTTCGCCTATTTCTTACACAACTTTTCACAAGGGAGTCTACGTAGTTCCAGTCCGAAATGAATCAAAACAGAACTGAAAGAAATCAAGATCAAGTGATGAAATAGGACGTGTCTGTTGGCAAGTTGTGGTCGAAGCTGTATTGTTAACCTGGATGCCCAGGAATATAGGCGCGGGGTCCATTAGGGACGTCTTTCAAAATCCCAAGATCTTTATCAGGAACTTTACTCAGGACCTCGGTTTGACAGCTGAGTTCTATAGACACCTAGTAAAAAATCTCGATGTAGTAACTTGAAGTCATGTGATAGTGAAACGCGACAGATTAAGCCACTTTTCTGTATGTGCAATCAATATTCACTGGTTCAAATCCTCACTCCCCACAAAATATAATGTTTTCAGTGCTTTGGTTTCCCCAAGCTCTGTGCAACGCATTCATTCAGATATCAGAGTCTATCAGAACTGGAGTAAGTTATCTCGAGTTGAATCAATAATGTCCAGGCTAAACATCAAAATATCATACCAGGAAACAGTCAAGCACTGGACAGCCATTGTTTAAGGGGGGGGGGTCTTTCTTCTCAATCCCCATTTGGAAGAGTACTTTTTGATTTAACCGTGTTGCAGGCGCTTCTCGCTACTGTAATAGGGAAGATCTAAAATGAAAGTTACCCTACCTTTATCATTATAGGTTGAGAATAACTTCAATGTCCAAGTCTTTCCCTTTTCGCTCTCTCTCTCTCTCTCTCTTTGTTTTTTCCCCTCTTTCTCTCCCTGTCTCTCTTTCTCTGCCTTTGTCTTTCTCTTTTTTCTTCTCAAGACCGTACTCTTCGACCACAGCGAAACTCATCCTCACCTTTGTCTTCATTAAAATATAAATACTCAGCCGCACACATCTCAGTCATTTACACAAAGTCGGGGGGGGGGGGAATAGGAGGGGAGGGAGAGAGAAGGGGATGTGGAGGTGGTGGAGAGAGGAGGGGGAAACGATTAGTTCTAAAAGTCTTTAAGTCACTTAGTGTGACCTAGTTAGTTTATGCTCTACACACAGAATATAGCAAGCCGTGACATTTGACGTTAGTCAGTGTCCTGGGGACATTTCTGTTAAGCAGTGCATCTATTTGTGTTGAGACTCGCTGGACTGTTGACTTTTGACTGGATACATTAACAAAGTCAACTTCTAATGCCAAGAGGATTTCAAGAGATAACTCTACACAAAAAAGGCATTTCAAGGGGTTGGACCTAGGTATTAAGGCGGTCAAGGAATCTTAATAGAATTTCTTAATTCTTCTTTTTTAAAGGAGAACTACACAAGATTCTTATAGACCTACACAAGAAACTTATAAAGAAACGTATAGACCTATACAACAAACTGATAGACCGGCGAAGAAACTTATAGAAACGTGGGCTATAGACCTACACAAGAATCTTATAGACCTACATAAGAAACTTATAGAAACGTATAGACCTACACAAGAATCTTATAGACATACATAAGAAACTTATAGAAACGTGGGCTATAGACCTACACAAGAATCTTATAGACCTACATAAGAAACTTATGGAAACGTATAGACCTACACAATGATTGTGAGCTCTTGTTTTATAGTGCAGTGCCATTACATCCAGCTACAATTGAACTGACACACCAATTGAATACATCCAGCTACAATAGAACTGACACACCAATTGAATACATCCAGCTACAAAAGAACTGACACACCAATTGGATACATCCAGCTACAAAAGAACTGACACACCAATTGGATACATCCAGCTACAATAGAACTGACACACCAATTGAATACATCCAGCTACAATAGAACTGACACACCAATTGGATACATCCAACAACAAAAGAACTGACACACCAATTGGATACATCCAGCTACAATAGAACTGACACACCAATTGAATACATCCAGCTACAATAGAACTGACACACCAATTGGATACATCCAGCTACAATAGAACTGACACACCAATTGAATACATCCAGCTACAATTGAACTGACACACCAATGGAATACATCCAGCTACAATAGAACTGACACACCAATGGAATACATCCAGCTACAATAGAACTGACACACCAATTGAATACATCCAGCTACAATAGAACTGACACACCAATGGAATACATCCAGCTACAATAGAACTGACACACCAATTGAATACATCCAGCTACAATAGAACTGACACATCAATTGAATACATCCAGCTACAATAGAACTGACACACCTATTGAATACATCCAGCTACAATTGAACTGACACACCTATTGAATACATCCAGCTACAATAGAACTGACACACCTATTGAATACATCCAGCTACAATAGAACTGACACACCAATTGAATACATCCAGCTACAATAGAACTGACACACCAATTGAATACATCCAGCTACAATTGAACTGACACACCTATTGAATACATCCAGCTACAATAGAACTGACACACCAATTGGATACATCCAGCTACAATAGAACTGACACACCAATTGAATACATCCAGCTACAATAGAACTGACACACCAATTGGATACATCCAGCTACAATAGAACTGACACACCAATTGAATACATCCAGCTACAATAGAACTGACACGCCTATTGAATACATCCAGCTACAATTGAACTGACACACCTTATCTTATCTTATATAATACAGACGTTACTTCAAAAAAGAAGATGATTACGTCCTACGCGTCATGCATTTAGTCATGCATATTAACCAATGACTTAAATTCTGCCAAGTCACTGGTTTTCCTGGCTAGCTCAGGCAACCCATTCCATGCTCTAATAGCACTAGGGAAGAAGGAGTATTTGTACAAATTTGTCCTAGCATATGGGACGAGGAATGTGCCTTTATCTTTGTGTCTTTCAGAGTATTTTATTAAATTTTGTTTTTGTATTTGAAGATTATGGTTCAGTGTTTTATGTATGATTGCTACTTTACTTTTGAGCCTTCTGTCCTGAAGGCTTTCTAAATTTAATGATTTTACTAAAGGTGTTACTCTAGTCAAATGTGAATATTCGTTTGTTATGAATCTCACTGCTCTATTTTGTGTCTGTTCCAGTTTCTTAATGTTTTCTTGAGTTGAGGGGTCCCAAACGGAGGATGCATATTCTATTATTGGCCTAACCAAGGTTAAGTAACATTTTAGTTTTATGTTCTTATTTGATTTATAGAAATTTCTTTTAATAAATCCTAATGCTTTGTTTGATTTTTTTGTAGTTTCATCAATATGTGGATTCCATGATAGTTTTTCATTTATTATAACACCTAGGTATTTTGCGTTTTTAGTCTGTGATACTGGTTTGCCATGAATAAGATAAGTGGAATTAATTTGTTTTAGTTTTTTTGTTACTCTTAACAACTGACATTTTTCTGGGTGGAAAGACATGCTCCAATTTGATTCCCATTTCTGTAATTCATCTAATTCTCTTTGTAAAATATCTGTGTCTTGTGTTGTTTTTATTGTTCTATATATTATGCAATCGTCTGCAAATAATCTGACTTTTGTTCCTGAACTAATGCAATTTGGTAAATCATTTATGTAAATTAAAAATAGTAGTGGACCCAAGACTGTACCTTGAGGTACACCTGAGTTTACTGTTATCGGTGTTGATTTAGAGCCATTTATTATTACAGTTTGTTCTCTCCCTATCAGAAAGTCTTTAATCCACTGATGCAGTGGACCATTAATGCCGAAATATTTTAATTTTTTAAGCAAACTATGGTGGTGAACTTTGTCAAAAGCCTTAGAAAAATCTAGTAAGATAGCATCTATTTGTTCACTATTATCTAAACCTTTTGAAAAATCATCAATTAGTCCTATTAGTTGTGTTTCACATGATCTATATTTCCTAAAGCCATGTTGGTATGGTGTGAGGACATTATGTTTGTCTAAGTGGTTTATGATGTTGCTACATATTATGTGTTCTAGGATTTTACATGTGATGCTGGTAAGTGATACTGGTCTGTAGTTCCCTGGGTCAGATTTTTCTCCTTTTTTAAATAGGGGGGTGACATTAGCTTCTTTCCAGTCCTTTGGTACTCTGCCCTGGTTAAGTGAAGCCTGAAAGAGTATTTTGAACACTGGGGCTAGCTCATTACTTAGTTCTTTGAGTAATCTAGCTGGAATACCATCAGGTCCAGAAGCTTTATTTGGTTTGGTGTTGGCTAATAGTTTTTGAATTCCATTTTCTTGTACTACTATATCTTCTATGTTGTCTACTTGGTTCAAATTCAGTAATATGTCTTTGTCTCCTGGGGCTGAGAATGCTGATGCAAAGTATTTGTTTAGAATGTTTGCTTTAGTTTCATTATCATTATGTATTATGTTATGTTCATCTTTTAATGGCGCTACGCCTGTTGTTTCCATTTTCTTAGACTTAATGAATGACCATAGGTTTTTGTTGTTATCTTTAGATATTACATTGTTTATGTATTCACTCTGCAGCTGTCTGCTTACTTTTTGGGTTAAGTGTTTAATTTTTATATACTTTTTGTAAACTCTTTCTGCATTAGTTTCTTTAAATTTTCTATAGAGGTTTTCCTTCTGTTTACAAAGCTTCTTTAGTCTATTATTAAACCAGCATTTATTTATTTTGTTTGATGTGTATTTAGTTGGTATATGATTTTCTATTATGCTTTTAAGATGGTTTTTAATGAAATTCCAGAGGTCATCGACTGGTTGGTTAATGTCTTTTTCTAATAAGAATGTTTGTTGAAAGTTTAGTGCAGCTTGGTGTAGTTGTGTTAGGTTACATTTATTCCAGAGTAAGATTTTTCTTTTGGGTTTTGTATTGGCTACTGCTTTTATCTGACTGTGTATTTTTATGATCTCATGGTCTGATAGACCAGGGATAATTTCATAATCAACTACTAATCCAGGTCTGTTGGTTAAGAAGAGATCTAATGTGTTGTTTAATCTAGTTGGCTTTTTAATGATTTGATCTAAACTTAGGTTGTGTAAAGTTTCTATGAAAAGCTCATTTATATCCTTAAGGTTTTGGTGTTTATCTATGGTTAGTGTTTTCCAATTTATATCAGGTAGGTTGAAATCACCCATAATCCAAAAAACTGCATTTTTATTTGTCTCTTTAAGTGTAGTAATCTGATTACATAGTTCCTGCATGTATTCTAAACTAGAATTTGGTGGTCTGTAAATGCTGCCTATTATTAGGGATGTTGAGGTGGTATTAATTTTACAAAATGTTGATTCTACATTTTTTGAGTTAGGTAAGGTAATTTCTTCTGCTATAAGAGTGTTTTTTATTGCTAAAAGAACTCCTCCATGATTATCAGCCCTATCTTTTCTAAAAATTTCATAATTACTATTGAAAATTTCTGCATTATAAATTTCAGGATGCAGCCAAGTTTCTGTTCCTGCAATTATGTCTGGTTTCTCACATTCTAATAAAATTTCTAAGTCTGCTGTTTTGTTCCTAATGCTTTGAAAATTTATAACTAACACCTATTGAATACATCCAGCTACAATAGAACTGACACACCAATTGAATACATCCAGCTACAATTAGCTACTTTAAAGTTGTGGCACTTAAAGAGTTAACATATTTAGTGCATCGTACGATTGACGTAACTTTAATTAACCCACTTGAGTTGCTCCCTATGCATGTTCATGCTGTGTAATAAATGTTGATAGAATGTTTTATTTGAAAGTTGTTCTTGTAACAAAACAAAATAGAAGAAGGGGCCTCGCAAATATTCATTCAATTGTCCCTGCAATTCGTAAGGCCGGCCGTATAGGTTAATGCAGCACAGGTCCAGAGTGCATACCACATGACCTGGTGACTAAGTTAACTTACTTTCCCAATAAGGTTTGCTTTCCAGGTTTCGCCCAAACTGAGAATAAAGTTTTAAAAATGTAATGAAGCTCTATTTTAGATTTAGATCAAACTGAGAACAAAGTTTTAAAAATGTAATGAAGCTCTAATTTAGATTTAGATCAAACGTCCGTCTTTCATTGCCTACTGAGAGTTACTTCCGCGTGTGTGTGCGCACTGTGTTGTCATTCTTATCTTCCCTTATTACCTGGCCATTGTGCCAGTCGATGCACGCTCGGTGACTCTCAAGCGTGTGTCTCTGTCATATCCATGCGTGCCTGACACAGGAAGCTTTCTACCGTGAGCCATCAACCACCAACATGCACTCATGTACGTCAGATAGTATCACTGTCAATACAATTTTACTATCTCTCCTAGTAGAGTAGTTTTTAATTGGGAGGGGGAAAGATGGTGGAGGTGTAAGCGGCACGTGACTGGCGAGGGCGGAGCGACGATTAGTGTTCTTCAAACGAAGGCGGGGCTTCCCACTTTCACGCAGCGCCTCTTGGGGAGTCGATTTGGCGCTGGCGGCTGTTCGCCCAGCGCCCTCCCAGCATCTAAACGCGGCTGGCAGGTCTAGCTTGGGCGCGGAGGGGAAATAACCCGCAGTGTACAATGATAATTGTGAATTCCAAACATCGCTTTAAACATTTGCAGTTGCCTCCCTTCTTGGTGTTGATGTTTTCTTACCGTTTGCTCTATTCTTTATTAGTACTATTATCGTTTTGGATTGTTTGATCATTTCAGGACCAGTGCTGGAACCTTTGGACTTAAGTCATCATAGTAAGTGTAAGAATATATTGAGATGTCTAAATCAGTGATTCCCAAAGTGGTCTATATAGACCCCCAGGGGTCTACGAAGACTTCCAGGGGGTCTACAAAAGTGAAAAAACAAATTGGGGGTCTATGGGATGTCCACGGGGGTCTACGATAACAGATTTCATTTAAGCAAGTTGTGACTTTAATTTGTACATCCTATTAATGTAATTATTTCATACACTAATATACCTTAATTAATCTTTTAAATATTCATCCTTCTAATAAAACCAAAAATTGTTGTATTTAATTTCAATACTTATTGGAATAGCTTAATTTTATCTACATGTCACTAATTTTTAACATAAAGAAATGTAGATTGTATAGCGTTGATTATTTAAAATTGGGATTCATTACTTCCTAGTCAAACCGTTTTTCCAAGTGCTTTTTTCTGACGGTATGAAACCAATTACGCTGGAGGATCATTTGAGACTATGCCACACTGACAAAATACATTAAGATTTGACAAATTTTCAAACACTTAAAGATAAAGTTCAGAATAGACCCACAACATCTCTCTTCCACATCACATAGAGAGAAGATGATGGTTCGGGAGAGTCTTACAATATCTCTTTACTTATAGCAAAATACTGAAAACACTACATGTAAAACATAGATGTATTAACCAGCCGTTGTAGTTGTAAAAACTGTTTTCCACAAACCTTCTTCTGATGTTATTAAAAGAATTTCAATACAAGGGCACAAAGGTGGCATGGGTTATAAAATGTAAATCTTCTTATGTAACTCTTTGCAAACGGCATATATACGATTTGGGATCAGAGGCGTCACAGGCTCTGATAGGGTGTACTATTGCTGCAAACTGCCTAAGGGTCGCTGGCTCCTTATTTTTCCCTCAGGGTTGACAAACGAAAGCTTTCCCATGTTTGGGTATAGTTGCAAGGCAGCAGAGATTTGAATTCAAGTTTTCTTCTGCTAGGGTGGCAAGCCAAGGCTAATGAGCCTTTCCTGCTCGAAGCTTACTGGTTTAGGCACCAGTTATTCGACTTTGTCCCTTCTCCTGTCAGTGAGGACAGTTCCGCAGACACGTGAAAGATCAAGAAATACACGAGTGACTGCTCTTTGCGAACACTTTTACAATGATACCTATGGCAAATTAATGAATTAAAATGTAATGTTTGAATGACTACTTCATAGAATATATGAAACATAATATCATAGGAACGGATGATAAACCTGGAAAAAAAACGTTTACAGTGTGCTTGATGATTCCAGCAATACATATTTATTGTTATTTTAATTGGTTTAAATTTGAATTTCATCAATAAAAAATAGTTATTACTTAATACTTAATATGTGTAGCTTTAAATCACATTTTCACATAAGTTAGAAATTAGTTTTTAAAAAAATGCAAAAATATATTTACAAGTCAAGCAGGGGGTCTACCGAAAACCAGAAAACATGGCAAGGGTCTATGGGACATAAAAGTTTGGGAACCACTGGTCTAAATGCACGACAGGAGGGTATGTGCGCTGTTCTTAACATATAGGAACTATCTTTGGGGCGGAGCGGTTTCCCTCTCTACTTGAGACTATTTCTGATGACCACCTGAATTAGGCTTAGACTATATTTTATAAAAATTAAATATTAAGTCAGTTGAGCGTTATGACTTATGTCAATTAATGAAGAGGTCATACAGTATACAAGGACTAGTAAATACTTTGCGCTCGAGTGGGCAAATTAAGTTCAGATGAATTCAGTCTAACCAGAAATGTGACTTGTAGGATGTAGATCTAACCAGAGAAATGTGACTTGTAGGATGTAGATCTAACCAGAGAAATGTGACTTGTAGGATGTAGATCTAACCAGAGAAATGTGACTTGTAGGATGTAGATCTAACCAGAGAAATGTGACTTGTAGGATGTAGATCTAGCCAGAGAAATGTGACTTGTAGGATGTAGATCTAACCAGAAATGTGACTTGTAGGATGTAGATCTAAGCAGAGAAATGTGACTTGTAGGATGTAGATCTAAGCAGAGAAATGTGACTTGTAGGATGTAGATCTAACCAGAGAAATGTGACTTGTAGGATGTAGATCTAACCAGAGAAATGTGACTTGTAGGATGTAGATCTAACCAGAGAAATGTGACTTGTAGGATGTAGATCTAAGCAGAGAAATGTGACTTGTAGGATGTAGATCTAACCAGAGAAATGTGACTTGTAGGATGTAGATCTAACCAGAGAAATGTGACTTGTAGGATGTAGATCTAACCAGAAATGTGACTTGTAGGATGTAGATCTAACCAGAGAAATGTGACTTGTAGGATGTAGATCTAACCAGAGAAATGTGACCTGTAGGATGTAGATCTAACCAGAGAAATGTGACTTGTAGGATGTAGATCTAAGCAGAGAAATGTGACTTGTAGGATGTAGATCTAACCAGAGAAATGTGACTTGTAGGATGTAGATCTAACCAGAGAAATGTGACTTGTAGGATGTAGATCTAACCAGAGAAATGTGACTTGTAAGATGTAGATCTAACCAGAGAAATGTGACTTGTAGGATGTAGATCTAACCAGAGAAATGTGACTTGTAGGATGTAGATCTAACCAGAGAAATGTGACTTGTAAGATGTACATCTAACCAGAGAAATGTGACTTGTAGGATGTAGATCTAACCAGAGAAATGTGACTTGTAAGATGTAGATCTAACCAGAGAAATGTGACTTGTAGGATGTAGATCTAACCAGAGAAATAAGACTTGTAGGATGTAGATCTAAGCAGAGAAATGTGAATTGTATTATGTAGATCTAACCAGAGAAATAAGACTTGTAGGATGTAGATCTAAGCAGAGAAATGTGACTTGTAGGATGTAGATCTAAGCAGAGAAATAAGACTTGTAGGATGTAGATCTAAGCAGAGAAATAAGACTTGTAGGATGTAGATCTAACCAGAGAAATGTGACTTGTAGGATGTAGATCTAACCAGAGAAATGTGACTTGTAGGATGTAGATCTAACCAGAGAAATGTGACTTGTAGGATGTAGATCTAACCAGAGAAATGTGACTTGTAGGATGTAGATCTAACCAGAGAAATGTGACTTGTAGGATGTAGATCTAACCAGAGAAATGTGACTTGTAGGATGTAGATCTAACCTGATACTACTTCATTTGTTACCACATTCATTAGTTAGAAACAGAATGCCGTTTGTTCTTTGTATTATTTTTGTTTTATAATAGTTTAAAAAAAAAATGAACGAGGTAGGGATGGTATGGGGTTAGGGGTGGAGTGAAATAGTAGGCCTACATATAGGATTAGATTTTTAAAAAATTGGGGGCGCTCACAAGTGAAAGCTAGAATTGAAAATGACGTCATTTTTTTACAACAAGACTCTGTAACTAGATCTAACTCGGGGAGTTTGTTCTCATTGATTGGTCTATTACATTGTGTGTATCATTTCATTCTTTACCATTACACTCCTGATGATTGTACTCTAGATCATTACTTGATAATTCAACGGTTGATAACTATTCAATCATTAAATGCTCATATTTCAAGCTAAATCATTATATAAACTCTCGCTGAAATGAAACGTTCCTATTCTTCAAATGTACTCTCATCACTTAACTTTGTAGTTAGACTAAAGCTCCTATTACCTATTACGTTGTTGTTTTGTTGAGATAAGTATTTTAATTTAATTACTTTATTTACAGCGTACCACGGGTCAAATAGTTCTCTATCGTCTTTGAGTCACTTGCTGACATAAGACACTCCCACCGTAACGCACCCAACTGCTCATTTGATTTGGAACGTTTAGAGAAACAAATATTTCTACTCGTAGATTCAAAACAAATCTTGATCAGCGAACCATGTTGCAACAACACTTCTCTGAACTCCAGCTCTGAAAGCCACATCTTTTTGAAAGAGAATAGTGAGCTTTCGCTATTCCGGAAAAGCCTTGGGGCCGGCATTGTTCCGGAGAGGTTCTAAAGTTTATATTAAACTAGGACAGCCCTGGAGATAACATCTGCTCTGAACTACCTGACAGAATTGAGAAGGCGTCTTTTGTATCCATCGTCCCCCTGCTGCAGTGATCTTGGCGGGCAGGTTTATTCTGGGAAAGGTCATGTTGTTCGATCGACTGGATTACACGTTCCTGTGCACCTGATTCTGAAGTATTCTGTTACATTCTAATTCGCTGTTTCACCAAAATGCCACACGGATATTTACGTGAGAGTTAAAGTAACATTTACCACTTCTGCAAACTTTTATTTGCACGGAATAACAACTTAGATTTACTGTTGGTGCTTGGTAATAAAGTTATTTTGAGAATGAGTCTATCTGCTTCTTTATGTTCTTCTGTTTGCCTGCTGTTGCTCTTGGCTAAGTCTGTCTTGGCCATTGATGTCGCAGTGGATGAGGAGCTTCCTGTCGGCTCCGTTGTCGTCCGGTTGATGGACTACAAAGCTACAGTGTACAATAACCTTGACCCCACGCAGGCCATTCTGGCCATACTCGACCAAAACACGGCTCCGGCCAACTATTTCAAGATAGAACAAAATTCGGGCGTGGTCAGCGTGGCGAAGACTATTGACCGAGAGGAAGTCTGTGATAGAACAGAGACATGTAAGGTAAGAATACCTTTCAGACATATTAGACCTATCACTATCAGACCTATTAGACCTTTGAATTTGTAATGCTTTGAATCGGAAGTGATTATCAGATATGTCTTATCACTAAAAGAATTTAAAAGTTTTGAATTCTTTTTTTCCCTAATTTCCTCTACGAAATGCAAATTTGTGAAGATCTAAAGATAAAAACGTATGTTCTACACTTGGGTAGAGACACAATGATGTCATTATGTTGAAGTAAACAATTATTTTGGCACGTTTTATTCAAGGATAGTCTGAGATTTATTGTCACAATGGGAAACTCTTTTATTAGTACAACTTTACAATTTGAAGTTGTTTATTTTTCCTGTACGAGGATATCCAAAGTTCTATGGCTTTTTAGTTCCTTAAAAGATACAGAAGGGATTGAGAGTTTTAAATCACAATCACTTTTTAGCGTTAATATCATTTCAAATCCACACGTGATGGCTAGTTTGAGAATAGAATAGTGTCGACGTGATATTTTAAACAGAACGAAATTATTTTATCCAAAATGTCTACAGTTTGAGAGTGTACATCTTTTTATTTCTAATTTCTTAAGCATTAAAAGAACATCTCCAACAGAAAATAAATTTAGGAGAAATGTAATCTAAGTTAAAATAACTCGGTTGAAATTGGCCTTTTATAATTTGAAATAAAAAAGAGTTGGGGGAAGAGGGAGTATTTGGGTGAATGTTACTGTATCGCTGTTTAATTGCTTTTATTTTTTTATTTCTTTTTTATTTGTACTACTGGAATTCGAAAACAAGGCTCAGATCTCTTTAAGGGGACTAATTCAAATTATACCACCACATCTGTCAAGTAAAATTTCCTTCCCTTGTTCGATACCAAACAAACCAATTGTTAATTAACTAATTGGTTGTTTTTTTCATTGGTTCTTGTTTTGTCAGAAATAATTGTGCAAAGTATCAAAGAGACCCAAGATTGGGATGTGGGAGATAGAACGTGCACAAACATTTGACCAGACAGACAGACAGCATGGAAAAGCTACCCAAGTACCTTGGTGTAACTTTAGATCGCAAACTAAAAATGTGTGAGCACATCCAGGATGTTGTAAGAAAGGCCTCAGGGAAACTTTGCATTGTGCGGAAGCTGGTATCCACGAAGTGGGGAGCCCGAGCAGACATGCTCCGATCCCTGTATTTAGGAGCAGTCCGATCACAGATAGACTACAGCCTACCTGTGCAAATTTATGGCTCTAGGACTGCTCTTGAACAACTTAATAAAATACAGTCCCAAGCACTAAGATTTGTCTGTGGAACCTTTAGGACAAGTCCAGTAAATGCGGCTGAAATAATGGCTAATATAGGTCCACTAACCCTTAGGAGGGAAAGGTCAGTACTGACCTGCTATGAGCGGTATAAAAGGCTGGATGAATACCTCCCATCTAGAAAACTAGTGGATGGTTGGAGATGCAGAAGACGTATCCAGATGCAGTCTTTTATGCATCATGCCACTAGACTATCTGATGAAGCTGGCCTCTCCACCAACCGACAAAACATTCAACGCTTTCATCCCCTTCCCCCTTGGTGTCGCCCAACAACCCCAGACATACGCTTGAAATTAGTAGACCCTAATGCCACTAAGCAAAGCCGTTCATCTAACGACCTTCAAATCCTAGCTCTGGAGACCATTAATACCTTCAAGCCCAGTGCTATTTTTGCATACACTGATGGGTCGGCATCAATAGATTCTGGAAGAGCAGGCTATGGAGCCTACATCGACTTTCTTGGCTCTTACACAGTCAAAATCTTTGGACCATGTGGTAGTGTTTGCAGTTTTGATGCGGAGACCATGGCAGTCTGTGAAGCCTTAAAAGTCATTGACTCTCAACTCGGCGAGGGACATTTGAGGGCAACACAGATTGTTGTGGTCACTGACTCAAAATCTGTACTACAGGCTTTGCAAAGCCCCGGACCATGGCCCCTCAATTTCAACAATGTCATCATGGCTTCACATAACATCAAACAATGCTATGGCACCCCTGTAATAATGCAGTGGGTACCGAGTCACATAGGTGTGACTGGCAACACAATCGCAGACTCTTTGGCCCACCAGGGAGGGCAAATTCCACCCACTGATCAGGCTGTAAGCTTTCATCAAGCCCTGGCTATAATACAAAAAAACAGAAATGGAAAAGTGGTTTGAGTGCTGGGACAAGTCCCAAAAAGCCCGTGGAGTCTGGGAGCGCATGAGGCGCTCTGACCGCACTTCCCCGTGGTGGAGGCTGTCCAGGCCTGAGCAAGCTATTATAGCACAGTGCAGGACAGGCCACTGTCCTGTTGGCTCATATTTCTCGCGGCTATGGCCAAATTTTGATTCACGGTGCCCCCGCTGCGGGGAAGAAGAGGAAACTGTGCCTCATATTCTGTTTGACTGCCCCAGACTTGCTGATCTCCGTCTCGACAGGTCTGGGAAACCCAAAATTCTCGACCTGTATGGCGACATTTATGCACTACGCAAGACAGCAGGGTTTCTGTCCAGGGCTTTTGCAAGAGAGGATTTGAGCCTCTCAAGCCCTCACTCTAATGGAGTTTGATGATGATGATGATGACAGACAGACAGTGCGAGTTAATAAAAGCTTTGTAATCAATCCAATTCGAGGAATACCTATTATAGAAAACGTATTTATTTATTTATTGTGGTTCATCTATAGACTGGCTGAATTGTGGATTACTCGAGACAAAATATGAACATACAATAAAATTAGGACACCAATATTACAGGAGTCATGAGTGCAGTGGTAGGTGAAAAAAAGCTGTTTACTATTACTGCAATATGTTTGCGTTGTACAGCTTATTTAGTGAGAGAAACGTATGTATACTAAAGGTGGTTTCTTTTGTTTTAAAGAAACAACTATACTGTTGCTTCTACCAATCTGATATCTGTGATATCACCACAGCACAAGGTTCAATAGCGAAGTTGAACATGGACCAAAGAACCTGTTCACGACTGGCCTCCAACAATATTTAACTTTACCCCCTCCCATCCCCAGTCATGTTTTTGTAAAGTCAACAATTCAAAACATTGCAGGAATAAAAGTTGTCATTGGAGATTGTTCCTCTTGGACGGATAACGCTATAAATAGCTAGCTAGTTGGTGTATCCGGTGTGCAGACAATGGGAAGTGTTGATAAACTAGGTCATTTAGAAATTGTAAAAGTAATGTTTGCGCAATGTAAAAATACATTTTCTTTTTCGTTTCGAGCTCAAAGTCATTCTCATTATTGAGTTGGCAACAGTGATCTCTTAGAGTAGCGTCCTTGACATTCATTGCCCTTACTCTCATTGGTGACTCAATTCAGTTTATAGTTGGAGATTTCTTTCATTCTTTAAAATCTTTCTCCATTTGTTTGGATCTTTTCCCATTGAAAGTTGTAGTGCCGCGGCGAATACAAATTAAAATTGTAATTATTACTTCGGTGATAAAACTAGTTTTCGATTTTACCTTACTTATTTTTAAAAAAGGATTATGTAATTACGTCATGACGTAATGAATAACCAAATGTTTGTGAAACTCTGTAGGTAAGATTCAATGTGGCCGTCCAGTCGCTGACCAAAGAGAAGCAGAGATTCTCCACTGTGGTCAACATCCAGGTCTTCATTAATGACGTCAACGACAACTCTCCCTCTTTCCCGGCTAAAGATGTCACACTTGATATCTCAGAAGGCGCCAAGGTAAGAGCATCATGACCTTTGAACTTTGACCTCTGTATTACTTCTGCTAGGTTTGGAAGGTTATCTATATATTTATAGTAAATTAAAATAGCAACAGCTTAACAGTCAGGACCTGTTTGATCTTCAGTACAGTAAATTCTGTGTTTAGCAGCTGGAGCCTTAGAATAAAACGTTCCAAATATCTGCAGACATTTTTAATCCCAAGTACTGCTGGAGAACCAAGTCCTTACATTTATTATGAGACAACGAGATTTTATCATTAAAGACTTTGGAGTTAACAGAGTTGACCTGTATAAAGAAAACATCTGCTGGTCATATTGTTTTTCTTAATTACACTCTCCACATTCTTCAAGCAAGAAAACATTTGGAAGTAGATCACTAGACTTTCTAGCCACGAAATGTTACGAGTTGTAATGAAGACTGAACTCTTCGGAGTCAATAACTTATAATGTGATATACTTCTATTGTTTTTTTTTTTTGGGCAATGTAAGGGAGCGGTGGAAATACTGGTTTCGTCACTCATTCCAACAAGATTTCAAAATATACATTTAAAACAACATTAGAATTAAGTATCGCGCTATTCATTACCCCAAGAATATCTAAGGAGCGGGCACTGAACCATAATCTTCAAATACAAAAACAAAATTTAATAAAATACTCAGAAAGACACAAAGACACATTCCTCGTCCCATATGCTAGGACAAATTTGTACAAATACTCCTTCTTCCCTAGTGTTATTAGAGCATGGAATAGGTACCCTGAGCTAGCCAGGAAAACCAGTGACTTGGCAGAATTTAAGTCATTGGTTAATATGCATGACTGAATGCATGACGCGTAGAAAGTAATCATCTTCTTTTTTGAAGTAACGTCTGTATTATATAAGATAATATAAGATAAGTTCAAAAATGAAAAGAATCCTCTACTAACGTGTGTGTTTGTGAATTACAACGTAGAACATCTAAAAGGATAAGAATGCTCTATTAACTTGTCTGTATCTAAATTGAACTTTTGAAATTCCAAAATAAACAGAAAGGTTCGAGTGTGTAAATATGAAATTGATATTTTCCATTTCCAAACAGTTTCTCTTAACAAAAATGTTTTTTACACATCGTCCTCCCAGGTCGGCACCGAAATAAAAATCAGTGGTGCTGTGGACCGGGACACAAAACCTGAGTTTACCGTCCGATACTACAACATCAGCCCACCTCTGGACGAGTTCAGTATCAGGGCTACCAGCAACATCGACGGCAGCAGCACCATCAACCTGAGGCTGGAGTCCGAGCTGGACCGTGAAATGACCGACTTGTACATGTTTAACATTGTGGCCTACGACGGAGGCCCCACACCAAGGAGCGACTTTCTCAAAGTGAAGATCCGAGTGACGGACGACAATGACAACAGTCCCGTGTTTGTTCTTTCTGTCTACAACTTTACAGTCAACGAAACAGAGGCAGCGGGCACAGTCATTGGACAGGTAAGAAGATTAGCTCAAGGTAGATATAGGGAGAAATGAGTGACACAGAGTTTTAACTAAAGTGTTGGTCAATTACTTTGTGCTGCACTCATCACCTTATATACTCAATAGTGGGCACATTCTCTATCTAGCTTTTTATCTCTCTCTCTCTCTCTCTCTCTCTCTCACTGCTAATATTATTAATAGTAGGCACAATTTATATCTATCAATTTATATAACTCTCTCTCTCTCTCTCTCTCTCTCACTGCTAATATTATTAATAGTAGGCACAATTTATATCTATCAATTTATATAACTCTCTCTCTCTCTCTCTCTCTCTTACTGCTAATATTATTAATAGTAGGCACAATTTATATCTATCAATTTATATAACTCTCTCTCACACACACACACACACACACAGACTTTCTCCCCCCCAGCTAAACAGTATCACTAGTAGACAGTTTCTGTATGAAATTTGCGTGTTGTATTTATTTCTTTTTTCCCCCTTTCTTGCTTTTGTCTTTCTTTCTGTCTCCCTTTCTTTTTATCTCTTTCTCTCTCTTCTCTTCTCTTCTCTTTAACAGTCCTAAACACATGTAAAAATTAATAACTTTAATTACACTACATTTGGTCCTTAATTTCTAACTTATCTAACTAGAAGTATTCTGAAGTGATGAAGTGACTATAGAAAACATTTCAAACTGAAAAGTACAAAACTAAATATACCCATCAATTGACTGATGCAGCTTACTTTCGTCAACCCACATCGCCTTGGACTTGGAATTGTTTGCAAGTTGTAAGAATTAAAGTGATATATATAAAAAAATAAAAGGATAATTCATGACCAGTTGTCTATCTGTACGTGCTGCGTGTCATACAGTAAACAAAGTTTGGGCGCTACGTGCAGGAAGTGAGACGAACTACAGCTACTGTGTTATCACTAGTACGTGCAGGAAGTGAGACGAACTACAGCTACTGTGTTATCACTAGTACGTGCAGGAAGTGAGACGAACTACAGCTACTGTGTTATCACTAGTACGTGCAGGAAGTGAGACGAACTACAGCTACTGTGTTATCACTAGTACGTGCAGGAAGTGAGACGAACTACAGCTACTGTGTTATCACTAGTACGTGCAGGAAGTGAGACGAACTACAGCTACTGTGTTATCACTAGTACGTGCAGGAAGTGAGACGAACTACAGCTACTGTGTTATCACTAGTACGTGCAGGAAGTGAGACGAACTACAGCTACTGTGTTATCACTAGTACGTGCAGGAAGTGAGACGAACTACAGCTACTGTGTTATCACTAGTACGTGCAGGAAGTGAGACGAACTACAGCTACTGTGTTATCACTAGTACGTGCAGGAAGTGAGACGAACTACAGCTACTGTGTTATCACTAGTACGTGCAGGAAGTGAGACGAACTACAGCTACTGTGTTATCACTAGTACGTGCAGGAAGTGAGACGAACTACAGCTACTGTGTTATCACTAGTACGTGCAGGAAGTGAGACGAACTACAGCTACTGTGTTATCACTAGTACGTGCAGGAAGTGAGACGAACTACAGCTACTGTGTTATCACTAGTACGTGCAGGAAGTGAGACGAACTACAGCTACTGTGTTATCACTAGTACGTGCAGGAAGTGAGACGAACTACAGCTACTGTGTTATCACTAGTACGTGCAGGAAGTGAGACGAACTACAGCTACTGTGTTATCACTAGTACGTGCAGGAAGTGAGACGAACTACAGCTACTGTGTTATCACTAGTACGTGCAGGAAGTGAGACGAACTACAGCTACTGTGTTATCACTAGTACGTGCAGGAAGTGAGACGAACTACAGCTACTGTGTTATCACTAGTACGTGCAGGAAGTGAGACGAACTACAGCTACTGTGTTATCACTAGTACGTGCAGGAAGTGAGACGAACTACAGCTACTGTGTTATCACTAGTACGTGCAGGAAGTGAGACGAACTACAGCTACTGTGTTATCACTAGTACGTGCAGGAAGTGAGACGAACTACAGCTACTGTGTTATCACTAGTACGTGCAGGAAGTGAGACGAACTACAGCTACTGTGTTATCACTAGTACGTGCAGGAAGTGAGACGAACTACAGCTACTGTGTTATCACTAGTACGTGCAGGAAGTGAGACGAACTACAGCTACTGTGTTATCACTAGTACGTGCAGGAAGTGAGACGAACTACAGCTACTGTGTTATCACTAGTACGTGCAGGAAGTGAGACGAACTACAGCTACTGTGTTATCACTAGTACGTGCAGGAAGTGAGACGAACTACAGCTACTGTGTTATCACTAGTACGTGCAGGAAGTGAGACGAACTACAGCTACTGTGTTATCACTAGTACGTGCAGGAAGTGAGACGAACTACAGCTACTGTGTTATCACTAGTACGTGCAGGAAGTGAGACGAACTACAGCTACTGTGTTATCACTAGTACGTGCAGGAAGTGAGACGAACTACAGCTACTGTGTTATCACTAGTACGTGCAGGAAGTGAGACGAACTACAGCTACTGTGTTATCACTAGTACGTGCAGGAAGTGAGACGAACTACAGCTACTGTGTTATCACTAGTACGTGCAGGAAGTGAGACGAACTACAGCTACTGTGTTATCACTAGTACGTGCAGGAAGTGAGACGAACTACAGCTACTGTGTTATCACTAGTACGTGCAGGAAGTGAGACGAACTACAGCTACTGTGTTATCACTAGTACGTGCAGGAAGTGAGACGAACTACAGCTACTGTGTTATCACTAGTACGTGCAGGAAGTGAGACGAACTACAGCTACTGTGTTATCACTAGTACGTGCAGGAAGTGAGACGAACTACAGCTACTGTGTTATCACTAGTACGTGCAGGAAGTGAGACGAACTACAGCTACTGTGTTATCACTAGTACGTGCAGGAAGTGAGACGAACTACAGCTACTGTGTTATCACTAGTACGTGCAGGAAGTGAGACGAACTACAGCTACTGTGTTATCACTAGTACGTGCAGGAAGTGAGACGAACTACAGCTACTGTGTTATCACTAGTACGTGCAGGAAGTGAGACGAACTACAGCTACTGTGTTATCACTAGTACGTGCAGGAAGTGAGACGAACTACAGCTACTGTGTTATCACTAGTACGTGCAGGAAGTGAGACGAACTACAGCTACTGTGTTATCACTAGTACGTGCAGGAAGTGAGACGAACTACAGCTACTGTGTTATCACTAGTACGTGCAGGAAGTGAGACGAACTACAGCTACTGTGTTATCACTAGTACGTGCAGGAAGTGAGACGAACTACAGCTACTGTGTTATCACTAGTACGTGCAGGAAGTGAGACGAACTACAGCTACTGTGTTATCACTAGTACGTGCAGGAAGTGAGACGAACTACAGCTACTGTGTTATCACTAGTACGTGCAGGAAGTGAGACGAACTACAGCTACTGTGTTATCACTAGTACGTGCAGGAAGTGAGACGAACTACAGCTACTGTGTTATCACTAGTACGTGCAGGAAGTGAGACGAACTACAGCTACTGTGTTATCACTAGTACGTGCAGGAAGTGAGACGAACTACAGCTACTGTGTTATCACTAGTACGTGCAGGAAGTGAGACGAACTACAGCTACTGTGTTATCACTAGTACGTGCAGGAAGTGAGACGAACTACAGCTACTGTGTTATCACTAGTACGTGCAGGAAGTGAGACGAACTACAGCTACTGTGTTATCACTAGTACGTGCAGGAAGTGAGACGAACTACAGCTACTGTGTTATCACTAGTACGTGCAGGAAGTGAGACGAACTACAGCTACTGTGTTATCACTAGTACGTGCAGGAAGTGAGACGAACTACAGCTACTGTGTTATCACTAGTACGTGCAGGAAGTGAGACGAACTACAGCTACTGTGTTATCACTAGTACGTGCAGGAAGTGAGACGAACTACAGCTACTGTGTTATCACTAGTACGTGCAGGAAGTGAGACGAACTACAGCTACTGTGTTATCACTAGTACGTGCAGGAAGTGAGACGAACTACAGCTACTGTGTTATCACTAGTACGTGCAGGAAGTGAGACGAACTACAGCTACTGTGTTATCACTAGTACGTGCAGGAAGTGAGACGAACTACAGCTACTGTGTTATCACTAGTACGTGCAGGAAGTGAGACGAACTACAGCTACTGTGTTATCACTAGTACGTGCAGGAAGTGAGACGAACTACAGCTACTGTGTTATCACTAGTATATCAGTTCTAGTAACACACATCCAAACAATGTCTTCAAGATATTCAGAGTTACCTTTTCTTTTCCTAGATCTTCGTTATTATTATCTAATTGGAGGATTCAAAAAACCAATACTACAAACAATGCTCACTAATCTCCAATTCAGGCACTTCTCTAGACAGTTTGTCTTTAAACGAGATGACCTGGAGCTAGTATCTCGAATGGGTCACTTGATAACATGCAGATTTGAAGAAAGTGAAATTGACTACACTATTGGTTTCAATTTTCATAATTACGAATTGTAAAATTATCTGTTTTTAATGTGTTAAATCTCACTTTATGGAGTTAAATACTAATAATAATTCCAAACCTAGTTACGACCATCATATTTGTCCACATCTGATGCAGACCAAACATTTGTTTAGTCCTCTGAGCCTGTCTTTGCGAGAGTTGTCTGTCTCCAGCTACTTACCTCTTTGCGCTAGAGGGCTAAGTGTGGCGCGTGAGTTGATCTTTATAGCGAGGCTCCATGTTCCTCCATTAAGAGTGAAATATTAGACAAGAGACTATTCATACTATTTTCCTTTTAGTTATTTTAAAATGTCATTTACTAAATATTAGCAAGGATTGAGCTCCACCATATCAACCCTCTGGTTTAAATTTAAAACTTCTTTTATTTAATCTTTAATAATTTTTTTTTGGTCTCCCGTATAGCGAAGATTTGTTTTGTCTGTGCACATTTTTTGTTTTGTATAGTTTAACTCAGACGTTCAAAGGGATTTCCATTCAATCATTGTCTGATATTCTGATAGCTTCAAGTTTACACGAAGATTCTATCTTCTGACAAGTTACAAAAAATGCCCTCGGGTTAAAGTTTTGTAAGGAGAAAGAATTGAATGTTCTCAGTAGTTCTCAGCAATAATACAATCTAGCATTCTTTTACAAAGTTTATATCAACACACTCTGTCTGTCTGGTAAAAAGTTTGTACACGTTATCGGATCAAGCTAAAATTTTGCACAAATATGTATTTTATCTGACAATACAAGAATAAGTAAAAAAAAATAATAACCAATTAGTTAATTAATTATTTTGTTTGGTATCTCCAACAAGGAAAATAAATTGTACTTGACTGAGGTGGTATGTTGGTATAAGCTAAATTATAGGTCGTCTCATTGAAGTAAGTTTGAAACAAACAATAGATAGATATACAATCTTCTATTTTCATACGCACCTCACTAACAGAGTGGTTAGAATGTCGGCTTGAGGAGGCTTGTGTCATGAGTTCGAATTAATGTCGTTCTCCCCCCCCCCCTTTTTTTTTCTTTATAAATGCTTTTAAAAAAACGATTACGGTAAAATTCACTTAGTTATCCCTCTCTTCCTTTCCGCCCCCCCCCCCATGACCCTTTTTTCCTACTGGTCCAGACAAGTGATAGGATCATAGAGTAGTGAGACAAGTGATAGGATCATAGAGTATTGAGAAAGCTCAAAGCGTGGCATAGCGCTAAACAAAAACAATTGGTAAAAATATTTCTAGTCGCACAGATTTATTGTTGCTGGTCTCGGATATCTATTGCAAACTTAATGACATGACTAATCTAAACTAATGAATACAACTCCACTGGTATAAGCTTTGGTGTTTTTTTTTTAAAAGTATTTTATACGTTTACGTACATGTTGTTGTGTTTTCTGTCCTGTTTCTCTAGCGTCACAATACATTGCATGGACTCTCTCTCTCTCTCTCTCTCCCTCTCTCTCCCTCTCTCTCTCTCTCTCTCTCTCTCTCTCTCCCTCTCCCTCTCTCTCCGTGTGTGTGGGAGCTACGTAGGATTAGGTTTATCTGACCATGGCCACATACTACCATGTTTCTACGTAGCTATTGAATGTGCACAGTTTTGATAGTACTAAATACAGTCTAAGTAAGCAGTTTAGTTTAGGGTTAGGGTTAGTTTACTGGCTTTTCTCAGGGGGAAAAAAAGTTTAAATCTCTTCATAAAAATTCTCTCCCTTTTTAAATCAGTTAGCCGCCATCTTTAGTTCTGGCTTTTCTGATATCTCCATTCAAAGCATATTCCCTAATGCATATGGGCTAATTGTACTCGTAGAATATTTGCTTGCCTTTAAATGTGCTTGCTATAAAGTTACTGCAATGTTTTAGGTGTACAATAGTGTTAATATAAAAGCAGCAAGAATTTCTTTATGAAATGACTACGTGACTTAACACTGGACAAAGAAAAAGAGCTACAATTACTATGTACCTAATTGAATTATTAATGAGGTAATGGAAAGACATCTGTCCACGTGCTAATTATTTAGAATATCTCCTGCATTGCTTCCCCTGATCTATAAATATCTTGTTTCAATGTAAGCAGCATTGGCGTACACATTGTTCACATTTTTCTTTCTTTTTGTTTCTTATAAAACTAGGTCACAGCCACGGATAAGGATGCCGGACAATATGGGGAGGTGAGGTATAGTTTCAGTCAGGCCAGTGAGATGGTCAACAAAGGAACATTTGCCATCCATCCCACCAGCGGACAGATCAGCCTCGTCGGGGACTTGAGAAAATTCCGAAGATCTGGCTCGCCTTTCGTGCTCTACGTGGACGCCAAAGATGGTGGTGAACCCCCGAGAAACAGTCAAACCATGGTTTCCATCTTTATAAAAAATACTGGAAATGAGGCCCCGGTTGTTAAGGTAAACACGGTGACAGCATCAGACGCAGGATTCCTGGCCATACCGGAAACAGCCGCGATGGACTGGTTCGTGGCTTATGTGGACGTTGAGGACACAGATGAGGGGGAAGCCGGCATTGTGGACTGCAAGCTGATGTCCGGAAGTGACTTCAAACTGGACTCACTGTCCGGCAGAGGTTACACGATCTTGTTGAACGTACAGCTTGACCGAGAGGTCAAGGACTCTCATCAGATCACAGTGAGCTGCCAAGACAAAGGAAACCCTCCAATGGAAACGCAGGTGGTGCTCATAGTAAATGTCACGGACGTCAACGACAACGCGCCTGAATTCGATAAAGCCAGTTATGAAGCCACGGTTGACGAGAACAGAAAAGACCAGTATGCCGTAAAGGTGACCGCAAAGGACACAGACATGGGGCCCAACGCGGACATTACGTATTCCCTATCCGAAAACGTTGCCGGTTATTTAAAGATACATCAGAAATCTGGACTTATCACTACATCTACAGAACTTGATCGAGAGAGAAACGCAACACTGCAGTTTACTGTGTTCGCAGTAGATACCGGAGACATTAAAAAGACTGGATCGGCTAATGTTGTGCTCTACATCCGTGATGCCAATGACAACAGCCCTCGGTTCAACCGCACCACCTTTGACTTCTCGACTTCAGAGCTAACAGCCAACAACACGATCATAGGAGAACTACTGGCCTATGATTTGGACACAGGACTCAACGGCCAGTTCGATTTCTTTCTGGGCAGCTCCACGAGTAAAGGCGGAAATCCTTTGCCCTTCAACGTCTTGAAAAACGGGTCAGTGTTGGTTTCAGGAGCTTTGGATAGAGAGATGCAAGATTCGTTCTCTTTCTTGGCTTTAGTTCGCGACCGTGGCGAACCCTCGAGGTCAAGCTCGGTTACGGTGGGGGTCAAGGTGACGGACGAGAACGACAACGATCCCGTCATTCTCTTCCCGACGTCTAGCAATCACACCATCGCCGTCACCAACATCCCAGAAAGCAACATCGTCCTGGGACAGATCATTGCCTTCGATGCCGACGAAGGAATCAACTCCGACGTACGCTTCTATATTTATGGTGGCAATACCGGCGGCGCTTTCGCCATAGGCGCCACCACTGGTGAGCTTGTGTTGCAGGACAAAAACAAGCTGATAAATCCTTCTGTGTACAACCTGTCCATTAAGGTAGAAGATGCCTCTAAAACTCCTAGGAACACAACGACGCATCTGAGAATCGAGGTCAACTACGAAAACGTGACGGGACTTTCGGAAAGTGACACCTCGCCGATGGGTGGTCATTACATCCTCATCGTCGGCATAATAGGCGGCGCCACGTTCATCCTCTCCGTCGTCATTATCAGCGCCATCATATTCATTCTACACTCTGAGGCCGCCAAGCGACGCGCCAACGACGGCTCGCTCTACCAAAACAAATTTCTAGCCGGCAGCCCCATACAGGCGGCGGGCACCGAGAAGGTCTCTAACGACCTTGCCGTGAGGGCGCCGAGTAACAACAATAGCAGTATCGGCAAGGGCGGAAGCAATTCGTCGCCACCTGGGAACGAGGATGCCGGCTCACGCTTGGTCAACACTGAAAGAAAGTGTGACGAAGTGACCAAGAAGGTCAGTTTTAGCCTCAATATCCAAGATGATCAGCACTACTGGATTAAACGAGACTGTCCAGATAAGGCAATTATGTGGGATAGTCCGTCACCGAGCCAGATAACAGAGAATCACAAAGCTGCTAGTATTGTAAGTATTTTAGATTTTTCAAAGCGAATTTTTATTTAAATTGTATGTGAGCGTGCTTACTTATATAATAGACTTAAAAAGAAAAAGATGTATAAAAAATCCTAATTTTTTTAAATTTATCTAATGGGAAGAAATCTGTATTATTCAAGAATGTAGAACTTTTTTCCCTTTTTCGATTTAAAAAAAAGTAATTAATTATTAATAATTAATTAACAAATAGGTTAGTTTTTTAATGGATTCAAAATTTTGTTAGGTACAATAAATAATTGTTTGAAGTTTTAAAAAATGAATGTGGGAGATATAACGTGTACTATTATTTAAGGGGACAAATCCCGACATATTTAACTATATCTGTTAAAAATGAAGGGTTAATTTTCATTGTTGGTATAAATAAACGTAATTAATAACCAGTAATTAATTGACTAATTGGTTAATATTTTTTATTGATTGTTTTGTCTACGTCAATGAATAATTGTGTAAAGTTTCAACTTGATCAGAAATTGGTTTGGGAGAAATAACGTGTTCAAACTCTTTACCAGACAGGGTGAGTTGATTTAAACTTTGTACCAGACAGGGTGAGTTGATTTAAACTTTGTACCAGACAGGGTGAGTTGATTTAAACTTTGTACCAGACAGGGTGAGTTGATTTAAACTTTGTACCAGACAGGGTGAGTTGATTTAAACTTTGTACCAGACAGGGTGAGTTGATTTAAACTTTGTACCAGACAGGGTGAGTTGATTTAAACTTTGTACTAGACAGGGTGAGTTGATTTAAACTTTGTACCAGACAGGGTGAGTTGATTTAAACTTTGTACCAGACAGGGTGAGTTGATTTAAACTTTGTATATAAAAATTTAAAAAAAGGAGGTGCGTCTTGTTGTTTGTTTCAGATTTACTTTAAAACAGTGACCTATAAAGGGGACTAGTTCAGCTTACACCACCACTTCAGTCAAGTACAATTTATTTCCCTTGTTAGAGATACCAAACAAAATAATTAATTACCAATAGTTAATTAGCTAATTGGTTGAATTTTTAAAATTGATTCTTGTGTTGTCAGGTAAAAGAAATAATTGTGTGAAATTTCAGCTTGATCCGAGATTGGGTGTGGAGAAATAATGTGTACAGACATTTGACCTAACAGACAGACAGAGTTGATATAAACTTTGTAACAATACACCTTTATAACCTTGTTGCAAATATTAAGAATTGTTCAGAGTTTGACCAGTCAAAAGATAAGGCCTTCGAGATTTCCAGATTTCGACCTCGTTTGATTCCAATCCATTCTTTCCATTTCATTTTTTTTTTTAAACCGCTCACCAGCCCACCCACTCATACTCGCCTCCCCCCCCCCAACCCCCACCACCAAACCTTTACAGTTCACGTAATTAATAACAATGAGAGGGAGGGGGAGACTTAAGCTCTGGCTGTCACAACGTATTACCAGGGAGGCTGTGACCATGTTGTAGGCCGGGGAAATGTCAGTGGCGACATGTTCACAACGTGGCCTCCTGTCAGAAAAAGACGAGGCCTGGACGGTAGGCCGTCGTTAGAGCTGTCACATTTGCAGACGAGAGAAGAAAAAAACGCACACACAAAGAAAGTGCGTTAGGACATTTCTTACACTGGCTGATCACTGGGCCCCTCAGCAGCGTTGCTGATGTCTTACACTGGCTGATCCCTGGGCCCCTCAGCAGCGTTGCTGATGTCTTACACTGGCTGATCCCTGGGGCCCCTCAGTAGCGTTGCTGATGTCTTACACTGACTGATCCCTGGGCCCCTCAGTAGCGTTGCTGATGTCTTACACTGACTGATCCCTGGGGCCCTCAGTAGCGTTGCTGATGTCTTACACTGACTGATCCCTGGGGCCCTCAGTAGCGTTGCTGATGTCTTACACTGGCTGATCCCTGGGCCCCTCAGCAGCGTTGCTGATGTCTTACACTGGCTGATCCCTGGGCCCCTCAGCAGCGTTGCTGATGTCTTACACTGGCTGATCCCTGGGCCCCTCAGCAGCGTTGCTGATGTCTTACACTGGCTGATCCCTGGGGCCCCTCAGCAGCGTTGCTGATGTCTTACACTGGCTGATCCCTGGGCCCCTCAGCAGCGTTGCTGATGTCTTACACTGGCTGATCCCTGGGCCCCTCAGCAGCGTTGCTGATGTCTTACACTGGCTGATCCCTGGGGCCCTCAGCAGCGTTGCTGATGTCTTACACTGGCTGATCCCTGGGGCCCCTCAGCAGCTTTGCTGATGTCTTAAAAAGGCGGGGGGGGGGGTATACTTATAATTTTCTTTATTTTTTTTTCTTGTGGTAAAAAAAACTGATTGTGAAATGTCTGACTACAATCATCTGTGAAATGACTGCCTACAATCATCTGTGAAATGGCTTCCTACAATCATCTGTGAAATGACTGACTACAATCATCTATTTATGCACAACAATGGCACCATAAAATACCTCCCCTCCTCATGCTCCTTAAAGAGAAATAAATAAATAAATCCTTTTCTTTCGGATATATATAAGGTAGAACAGATTTATGACTTTGAGGATTAAGCGTTATACATAGACTGAGCCATATTTTTATTAAATGTAAAAAAAAAAAAAAGCATAATCTAATAAAATACTCAGACACAAAATAATGGCACATTTCTCATTCTATATGCTGGGACACATGCACACACCATGCTCGTAATAATGTTCTTCTTTAATGGAACGTCTGTTGAACATTTTTCAATCAATCTTCATAAAAGTAAATCCATTTTGTTGTTATTGTCAAACTTTAAAGTTATATAAAGTTTAGGTTCAAGCAAACATTATTGGACTTTTGACAACCAGTGGAGCGATGGGCCGAAACTTCACCTTCGGAGTCTGTTCTGGGCAATTCCTCTCAGTTGGTTTCATGTCCATCAATGTCATCTTAGCCTCTTGGTCTAACGATCTCCACCATGTTTGTTTGGGTGCCCCGGCCTCTTTCTTCTTCTGTGAATTTCAGCCTAGGGCCTAAAGGCCTGTTTTCCAATGTTTTCTGCTGTTTTTACAATGTATGACCAATCCAGCTCCATTTGTGTTTTTTATTTTTTTATTTCTTGCTGTATTGATTGCTGTTGAGAAAAGCATTTCAAGAACTCACAAATGTTGTAGCACGAACAATGTTCTTAGTATTTTAAATGGTACAAAACAGAAGGAGATCCATTGGACACAAGGCCAGGAAGTTTACCAGACAAAATTTGTCAGATCTAGTGGTAATAAATAAATAATAAAAAAACTATAAGAAAAAAAATAATACAAAAAAAAAGCTTGTACAGAGTGTAATTGTATTAATTAGTTTGGATCAGTCATGTATGACTGTCCTAGACAAAATAAATCTGTGCAATTAGAAATATTTTAGTAACAATTGTTTTTGTTTAGCTTTTCTTTTTGATTCTTGTGTTGTCCGGTTAAAGAAATAAATTGTGCAAAATTTCAGCCTAATCCTTGATAGGCTGTGGGAGAAATTACTCCAATAGTTCACTGTAGGTTTTACTGACTGTGTTATGTAGATTATGTGTAAAAAAAAACAACAAAGTCATAGTTTGTATCCAACTGTAGCATAATGTAGTGTCGTATTGTCTTAAGACTCGGTCTAATGTTATCATTTTCTTAAGTCTTGAAGGTGAGACTTTGAACGAAGCTCCTTAGTTCCACTGACATTACCCACTGCAGCATCTAAAATATTTGTCTACCCGTCTGTCTTCCTGCTCATTCAACCCCTATCAGAGACGCGGCCCATCCGTGCACTGGTCTTTACACTATGTGCTGTCTCCTACTCTACAGTGATCCACCTGAAATATTGTTGTTGAGTCTTTTCTTCTTCTTTACTCAACCTCTTTGCAACATTAACTTTATTATTGGTTCTACAAGTTGGTATGAGACACAAGCGTTTTGCGACGGGTGTGGGGGAGGGGCCACCTGGTACGCTGATTCAGAACCACTGATTGGGGTGTGGAGGGTCGCCGATTTAGAACCATTTATTT
Source organism: Biomphalaria glabrata (assembly GCF_947242115.1). Lineage (NCBI taxonomy): Eukaryota > Metazoa > Mollusca > Gastropoda > Planorbidae > Biomphalaria > Biomphalaria glabrata. The sequence continues at coordinate 23,268,620 of NC_074718.1, read as the reverse complement.
GTAGGGCACTAAGACTCAATCTCTGCAGATTTACAGTCACGACACAATGCTCGTGTTGAAAGCGGCGAATGACATGTATCAATACATCACAAAGCAACATTGTGTCGTATAGAATACAACACTTGCAATGTCTGGTAGGAAAAAAATAACAAGAAAATTCAAATATTTAATTTGTATTCTATTTCTCAACTAATTGTTTCTTTAGACTGTCGTAGGTACAGAAATGCCAAGGTCGGGTATTTGGTGTAATATAATGTACTGTAATAGGGTGGATAGGGTTTAATTGTTTTTTTTTGTGCCAAAGGGTTATTGTAGTTTATTATAAATTACAGATGTTCGTTCTTAGCTGAAGATAATTACATCCTGAGAGCATCCTCGTGTCATTCTATTCGTGAATTATAATTTAAACACTTGTAAGTCATACGTTTATCTGGCTGATTCGGTCGACCCATTAAACATGCTCTAATGACATTAGGGAAGAAGGAGCACTTTTACGAATTAGTCCTAGCATTTAGAGTAAGAAATGTGACTTTTTCTGTCTTTCTGTGTATTTTATTGCATGGGTTTTTTGTAAGCGCATAAGTCAACCACATACAAATAAAAAAAATAATTTAAAAAAAAAAGAAGTTTTAAAGAAAGTTGTCTTACATGGCGTCTTGGGTAAAAAAAAAAACGTATCTAGAGTGAACGAAGTTTATTTTCGAAAACATTTTTTTTTTCAGCTGGGCACGCACTAGAAAATCTGGGGTGAGGGAGTAAGACCAAATAGGAAGTGGTTTGTCTTGACTTACTGGGAGTTCAACTTATTTATTCAGCAGTTAGAGAGTAGAACCAAAGGTCTTGGACACCATGGATCGAATGTATTCCTCCACGAGCCAGGAACTAGATTTTGACTAGATCAAAACCGTTTTTCGGGGTCACTCCTCTTTGAGCCACTGTCTGGATCCCTTTACGTGGAGAGGCTGGTGGCCGATTCCAACGAGGAAGTCATTCGTACCGCTACTGACAGTAACAATGTCACCACCACAGCATTCTCTGTTCTCCTAGTCTTATATTCCGTTGGACATGTCCACAAAGTGCCACGTTAAAGGCGGGAAAAGATTACATTCACCTGATGTTTGTCAGCAATGCTCACGTTGACCCTCTTCAGACAGGCGACAAGCAATAGGTGTGACCTATCATGCTTAAATGTATACACTTGGTCTGGAGGGCTATAGTTTGTTTTTGTTTTTTTGGTTATTGATAGTTTGAAGCTCTGGTTTTCATGATGATTTTCATGCTGCCTTTTTACCTGCTTCGATGACCAAACAACGGGCTAATTCTCTTAGTAATCTTTTTTTTTTTAACAATCATTGTGTAGGGTACCCCTCTCATACCTTGCGATCTATGGTGACAGAAGAGCTGTTACTGTGGCCTGAGATCTATGGGGCAGAAGAGAAGAGCTGTTTCTGTGGCCTGAGATCTATGGGGCAGATGATCTGTTACTGTGGCCTGAGATCTATGGGGCAGAAGAGCTGTTTCTGTGGCCTGAGATCTATGGGGCAGAAGAGCTGTTTCTGTGGCCTGAGATCTATGGTGACAGAAGAGCTGTTTCTGTGGCCTGAGATCTATGGGGCAGATGATCTGTTTCTGTGGCCTGAGATCTATGGGGCAGAAGAGCTGTTTCTGTGGCCTGAGATCTATGGGTCAGAAGAGCTGTTTCTGTGGCCTGAGATCTATGGGGCAGATGATCTGTTTCTGTGGGCTGAGATCTATGGGGCAGATGATCTGTTTCTGTGGCCTGAGATCTATGGGGCAGAAGAGCTGTTTCTGTGGCCTGAGATCTATGGGGCAGAAGAGCTGTTTCTGTGGCCTGAGATCTATGGGACAGAAGAGCTGTTTCTGTGGCCTGAGATCTATGGGGCAGAAGAGCTGTTATTGTGGCCTGAGATCTATGGGGCAGAAGAGCTGTTTCTGTGGCCTGAGATCTATGGGGCAGATGATCTGTTTCTATGGGCTGAGATCTATGGGGCAGATGATCTGTTTCTGTGGCCTGAGATCTATGGGATAGATGATCTGTTTCTGTGGCCTGAGATCTATGGGGCAGATGATCTGTTTCTGCGGGCTGAGATCTATGGGGCAGATGATCTGTTTCTGTGGCCTGAGATCTATGGGACAGATGATCTGTTTCTGTGGCCTGAGATCTATGGGGCAGATGATCTGTTTCTGTGGCCTGAGATCTATGGGGCAGATGATCTGTTTCTGCGGGCTGAGATCTATGGGACAGATGATCTGTTTCTGTGGCCTGAGATCAATGGGACAGATGATCTGTTTCTGTGGCCTGAGATCTATGGGGCAGAAGAGCTGTTTCTGTGGCCTGAGATCTATGGGGCAGATGATCTGTTTCTGCGGCCAGAAATCTATGGGGCAGATGATCTGTTTCTGTGACCTGAGATCTATGGGACATATGATCTATTTCTGTGGCCTGAGATCTATGGGGCAGCTGGTCTGTTTCTGAAACCTGAGATATATGGGGCAGATGATCTGTTTCTGGGACCTGAGATATATGGGGCAGATGATCTGTTTCTGTGGCCGACGGGAAACAAGCGTTTCATGTAGCTAGTACAACGACCGTTTTACTTCCTCAACGTATGTCATTAACCCATTAGAGTTGGTCGAACTCCAAAAATCCAGAAGTTCAAAATCTAGAACTCGAGAGCCTTCGGTAGAGGGGATGTAATGTAACGTTAGAGGAGATGTAATGTAAGGTTAGAGGGGATGTAATGTAAGGTTAGAGGGGATGTAATGTAAGAATACAGGAGATGTAATGTAATGTTAGAGGGGATGTAATGTAAGGTTAGAGGGGATGTAATGTAAGGTTAGAGGGGATGTAATGTAAGGTTAGAGGGGATGTAATGTAACGTTAGAAGGGATGTAATGTAAGGTTAGAGGAGATGTAATGTAAGGTTAGAGGGGATGTAATGTAAGGTTTGAGGGGATGTAATGTAAGGTTAGAGGGGATGTAATGTAAGGTTAGAGGGGATGTAATGTAAGGTTAGAGGGGATGTAATGAAAGGTTAGAGGGGATGTAATGTAAGGTTACAGGAGATGAAATGTAAGGTAAGAGAGGATGTAATGTAAGGTTAGAGGGGATGTAATGTAAGGTTAGAGGAAGTGTAATGAAAGGTTAGAGGGGATGTAATGTAAGGTTAGAAGAGATGTAATGTAAGGTTAGAGGGGATGTAATGTAAGGTTACAGGAGATGTAATGTAAGGTTAGAGGGGATGTAATGTAACATTAGAGGGGATGTAATGTAAGGTTAGAGGGGATGTAATGTAACGTTAGAGGGGATGTAATGTAACGTTAGAGGGGATGTAATGTAAGGTTAGAGGGGATGTAATGTAACGTTAGAGGGGATGTAATGTAAGGTTAGAGGAGATGTAATGTAAGGTTAGAGGGGATGTAATGTAAGGTTAGAGGGGATGTAATGTAGCGTTAGAGGGGATGTAATGTAACGTTACAGGGGATGTAATGTAAGGTTACAGGAGATGTAATGTAACGTTAGAGGGGATGTAATGTAAGGTTAGACGGGATGTAATGTAAGGTTAGATGGGATGTAATGTAAGGTTACAGGAGATGTAATGTAGCGTTAGAGGGGATGTAATGTAACGTTAGAGGGGATGTAATGTAACGTTAGAGGGGATGTTATGTAAGGTTAGAGGGGATGTAATGTTAGGTTAGAGGGGACGTAATGTAAGGTTAGAGGAGATGTAATGTAAGGTTAGAGGGGATGTAATGTAGCGTTAGAGGGGATTTAATGTAAGGTTAGAGGGGATGTAATGTAAGGTTAGAGGGGATGTAATGTAAGGTTAGAGGGGATGTAATGTAAGGTTAGATGGGATGTAATGTAAGGTTACAGGAGATGTAATGTAGCGTTAGAGGGGATGTAATGTAACGTTAGAGGGGATGTAATGTAACGTTAGAGGGGATGTTATGTAAGGTTAGAGGGGATGTAATGTTAGGTTAGAGGGGACGTAATGTAAGGTTAGAGGAGATGTAATGTCACGTTAGAGGGGATGTAATGTAAGGTTAGAGGGGATGTAATGTAAGGTTAGAGGGGATGTAATGTAGCGTTAGAGGGGGATTTAATGTAAGGTAAGAGGGGATGTAATGTAAGGTTAGAGGGGATGTAATGTAACGTTAGAGGGGATGTTATGTAAGGTTAGAGGGGATGTAATGTTAGGTTAGAGGGGATGTAATGTAAGGTTAGAGGAGATGTAATGTAACGTTAGAGGGGATGTAATGTAAGGTTAGAGGAGATGTAATGTAAGGTTAGAGGAGATGTAATGTAACGTTAGAGGGGATGTAATGTAAGGTTAGAGGAGATGTAATGTAAGGTTAGAGGGGATTTAATGTAAGGTTAGAGGGGATGTAATGTAAGGTTAGAGGAGATGTAATGTAACCTTAGAGGGGATGTAATGTAACGTTAGAGGAGGTGTAATGTAACGTTAGAGGGGATGTAATGTAAGGTTACAGGAGATGTAATGTAATGTTAGAGGGGATGTAATGTAAGGTTAGAGGGGATGTAATGTAAGGTTAGAGGAGATGTAATGTAAGGTTAGAGGGGATGTAATGTAAGGTTAGAGGGGATGTAATGTAAGGTTAGAGGGGATGTAATGTAAGGTTAGAGGGGATGTAATGTAAGGTTACAGGAGATGTAATGTAACGTTAGAGGGGATGTAATGTAAGGTTAGAGGGGATGTAATGTAAGGTTTGAGGGGATGTAATGTAAGGTTAGAGGGGATGTAATGTAACGTGAGAGGAGGTGTAATGTAACGTTAGAGGGGATGTAATGTAAGGTTACAGGAGATGTAATGTAATGTTAGAGGGGATGTAATGTAACGTTAGAGGGGATGTAATGTAAGGTTAGAGGGGATGTAATGTAAGGTTAGAGGGGATGTAATGTAACGTTAGAGGGGATATAATGTAACGTTAGAGGGGACGTAATGTAAGGTTAGAGGAGATGTAATGTAACGTTAGAGGCGATGTAATGTAAGGTTAGAGGAGATGTAATGTAACGTTAGAGGGGATGTAATGTAAGGTTAGAGGGGATGTAATGTAAGGTTTGAGGGGATGTAATGTAGCGTTAGAGGGGATGTAATGTAAGGTTAGAGGGGATGTAATGTAAGGTTAGAGGAGATGTAATGTAAGGTTAGAGGGGATTTAATGTAAGGTTAGAGGGGATGTAATGTAAGGTTAGAGGAGATGTAATGTAAGGTTAGAGGGGATGTAATGTAACGTTAGAGGAGGTGTAATGTAACGTTAGAGGGGATGTAATGTAAGGTTACAGGAAATGTAATGTTAGAGGGGATGTAATGTAAGGTTAGAGGGGATGTAATGTAACGTTAGAGGGGATGTAATGTAAAGTTAGAGGGGATGTTATGTAAGGTTAGAGGGGATGTAATGTTATGTTAGAGGGGATGTAATGTAAGGTTAGAGGAGATGTAATGTAACGTTAGAGGGGATGTAATGTAAGGTTAGAGGAGATGTAATGTAACGTTAGAGTGGATGTAATGTAAGGTTAGAGGGGATGTAATGTAAGGTTAGAGGGGATGTAATGTAGCGTTAGAGGGGATTTAATGTAAGGTTAGAGGGGATGTAATGTAAGGTTAGAGGGGATGTAATGTAAGGTTAGAGGAGATGTAATGTAAGGTTAGAGGGGATTTAATATAAGGTTAGAGGGGATGTAATGTAAGGTTAGAGGAGATGTAATGTAAGGTTAGAGGGGATGTAATGTAAGGTTAGAGGGAATGTAATGTAAGGTTAGAGGGGATGTAATGTAAGGTTCGAGGCGATGTAATGTAAGCTTAGAGGAGATGTAATGTAAGGTTAGAGGAGATGTAATGTAACGTTAGAGGGGATGTAATGTAACGTTAGAGGGGATGTAATGTAAGGTTAGAGGGCATGTAATGTAAGGTTAGAGGGGATGTAATGTAAGGTTACAGGAGATGTAATGTAACGTTAGAGGGCATGTAATGTAAGGTTAGAGGGGATGTAATGTAAGGTTACAGGAGATGTAATGTAACGTTAGAGGGCATGTAATGTAAGGTTAGAGGGGTTGTAATGTAAGGTTACAGGAGATGTAATGTAGCGTTAGAGGGGATGTAATGTAACGTTAGAGGGGATGTAATGTAACGTTAGAGGGGATGTTATGTAAGGTTAGAGGGGATGTAATGTAAGGTTAGAGGGGATGTAATGTAAGGTTAGAGGGGATGTAATGTAAGGTTAGAGGGGATGTAATGTAAGGTTACAGGAGATGTAATGTAACGTTAGAGGAGATGTAATGTAAGGTTAGAGGGGATTTAATGTAGCGTTAGAGGGGATTTAATGTAAGGTTAGAGGGGATGTAATGTAAGGTTAGAGGAGATGTAATGTAAGGTTAGAGGGGATTTAATGTAAGGTTAGAGGGGATGTAATGTAAGGTTAGAGGAGATGTAATGTAAGGTTAGAGGGGATGTAATGTAAGGTTAGAGGAGATGTAATGTAAGGTTAGAGGGGATGTAATATAAGGTTAGAGGGGATGTAATGTAAGGTTAGAGGGGATGTAATGTAAGGTTAGAGGGAATCCTGGGGCGGCGATTGGAAGAAGTAGGGAGAGGAGGCCCAATCTGCGTGTTGCTCAACGCTAACCACTTGGCTATTCTCAGTTTGATCTCCATTTTCTCCAACAAATAGATTGACCTGCCGCTTTTTTTTTTTATTTCCTCCATCCATTTTAATCTAATTTCTACAATCTATCTTCAGGCAGACGACAGTGATGCCTCGCTGGACTCGGCTCCCAGTGACAGCGGGAAAGGTACGAGTGACGAAGAAAATAAGTTTGACTCGTACCTGGCCACCAGAGGTAGGACATTGGGCAGATTGGTTTGATAGGGCAGGGAAAAAATGGGAAAGGGGGGGGGGGGTAAGATCATCACATAAAACATTGTACCATGTTAGCCCAGCCTCTTTAATCGTTCGCCGTGGATTATCAGCCGTTTGACCATTCAATCAAGATGTTATTTCTTATTTAACGAAAATAATCATAAGCATTTGAGCCTTTAAAATAGAGAGAAAGAGAATGTTTTAATAAAGCGTTTCTCAATCAGAGGAACGCTCCCAGACAGTCGCTCAAATTATTTCATGGGAATATTATTTTTTTGAATTAGTGATGTCGTTATAGATTGGTATTAGATTCTAGCATGGCCTAGAATTTTTACCCATGTTAAAAAATATTGTTTAAATTGAAACTTTCTTGTTTTCGTCTTGGGAGTATAAATTTGTATACTGTTTTCGCCACAGGATCTGTTAAAATCATTTTCATGAAACATTTTATTGTATGTCCGCCATGCATTTTTAGCCGCCTTGTAGTGCATAATGAAACGTTGAGATGTCCAAAAGGTTTGTAGTAAATCTCTTTGATGAACCCTGACCCGGGTAAGTAGTTGTATCCCCTGGCCAGAATGATTGGCTCTTCACCGACCCTTCTGTCTGGAGGCCAGCATCAACGAGATGTTCACATGGGTCACAGTCCCTTGAACCAATGCAATGGGTTCCCCCATCCCATGCGAGGCCGAAGGCCGAACCCACGAGGGGATACTTCATATTCATATAATGTACCATTGCGTTCCGTGGGGGGGGGGGCAATCCCCACCCGTATGGACCCCGCTGGGGAATGATGCACTGGATACGGACGGGTTAGCAAGCCTCTCTACCATCCCCACCACGTGCACGTACACGAGCTAGAGCAGAACTGTGGTAGCCCACTGGAGGCTCGTTGTTAGCCTGAGCAGGTTCAGTGGGAACAATTATTATAATTGAAAAGAAAAACACTACAAAAAAAAACAAAAAAAAAAGCAGTTTTTGTTAAGAAACGTTATTTCTAGTTTGATAGTTGTTGTTTTTTTTTTTTACAAGTCACTCCTTCATGAAGAAACCTGGAGGCTGGGTGGTTGGGCGACAGCTGATCTCAAAAACGGCTCTAACGATTTTCTTAGAAATTTAACAGTTGATGTATATCGCTGAGAAAAGAATTACCAGCTCGTTGGCCACACGAGGAAAACTCTTGTGTTCACGTTACAATTGTTCAAAAAATAAATAATAAATAAATGTAAATTTGTCTAGAGAATAAATCTAGGTCTAGAGCTAACATGGCGTGGTTAGCCGTATTACAGTAATTTTACGATAAGTCAATTTAAAGTTGATTCCATTTTATTGGAGTGTATAAGCGTTACTAATATTTGTTACGTCAATCTACTAGCCTACATATAGATTCTAGATCTAGACTAGCTACCGGTACTACTAAATAGAATCATCTTAATGCCATTTTTTATCCGTTTACATTCTAGGACAGCGGCGACCTCTGTATCACTCATCTGGGGCAGTTGGAACTCATCCGAGAGGTGACATGAATGACTTCACCAAGTACTCAGTCACGTCTTTAATCAAACCGCAGACTATCCCAGTGTTATATAACCACACTTCATCGCCTCATTACTTGCCCAGTCACTCACCTCAGCATGGCCCACCATCACACCTGGACGCCGTCTGCCCGACTTCCTGTGCCGTGTTTCAAAACTCATCTTTTGGTCATCGTCAAGGACATTTCCATGCCCAAGGGCCTCAACACATAGCAGCTCACCATGGGCAGACGCAGGCGATGAGTCCGATGGGCACTTTCACACGGTCACACTTGTCTGCAGACGATGACCGCAGTAGCACGTCTGGCAGTTACGTTATAAATCAAGAGGACGCTTCCTTCGATGAATTGGTTGGCAAAGATCTGGTCGTTTAACACAACAAAAAAAAAAAAAAAAAGAGGGTGAACTGGTAACTTAAAGCATGTGTTCAAAATGCGCTAAGATAATGCAAGTCGTTCAGATATGACACTTACTACAAGGCTTTGTATTGAAACATCTGGAGGTGGCTAAATCACATGAAAATTGTAGTACGTGGTATTCTCTGTCAGACAATATTAGGTACCGGAATTGCATTATAAGCCTGTACAAACCTTTAGTAATCAGGTTTATACACTAAACTGATAGTCAAATGATCTGATGGATGGGAGAGAAACCAATCTAACCATGCTTTTGTCCTGAAAAGTGATCATATAGAATAGGCTTGAGAGGCTTAAACTGCCTGGCTACCTCAAGGCGGCCGGAGCTCGACACCAGACTCGAGTAGCGTTGTGTTTACTGAACGCTCAAAGACAGCACGGAAAACCTTCTCCCAAATACCCCACTCCTTCTAATGGTCCACAATAGAGATTAGACAATAACGCATCGAGCATGCTATAAGCATTAAAACTGCGCTATATAAAAGAGAATTTTGCTTCAGGGACATGCTTTTATAGCAGTACTTACGTTTTTAAAACGCAAATTTAGTTACCTTAGAAACAAATGTTACAAAAACTATCAAAGCAATGATTTTGTTTTTAGATTGGAGCCGCATGCTAGCTATTAGTGTTACAATACCAAATGTACCTTCTATATGAAACTGAAAGCTGCTTTCTCAGTGTAACTACAAGTACACGATCTAATCATTGAATTGTTCAGTAGTTTGTATGTAGAGCAAACATGTACATTGTATTGTTCAGTAGTTTGTATGTAGAGCAAACATGTACACATTGTATTGTGAACGAGTTCATGGCTGAGATGTGAACATTTGTGTACACAATGTACAAGTACTTTGGAATAAAAATATTTTAAATTGACTTGTAGTATTAATGTTTGTAAAATGTTTGACATGTTTCGGATATTCATTCAGGTCATTTACTTCCTGGTCCAAGCCTCCCGCAGGACGACGGGGGATGGCAACAGGCAGGGTATGAACCTGTGACCATCAAGACGATCGAACGACAATGTGTGGTGTACATAGCACGACCAGGCAGTCCTCCACTATTAGTTTTAAAAAGTGTGTTACTTATTTAAGCCCTCTCTGCTCTGTTGAATCCTTCAGATACCTGCGTAAGAAGGGAAACAAATCTATGAGGCCACCAAATCTACTAATGTTATGAAAATGGACGTGCTCCCTACTGATACTGCAGTTTCAGCCTAAGACTAAGACTGCTTTATTGATCCTTACGGAAATTTGTTGTGATTACAAGGACTTGTGTGATGTACACTTCTAATGCATTGGTCTGACAGATATCCCATTACATCTGAATGCTCATTATAAGAGCTTAATTTTGCTATTCCTTTCACCAAATAAACCCACACAAAAACAATGGATAACTTCAACATTAAAAAAACAAACAGGAAATACCAGAGCAAATTTCTGACAAGTTTTATTATTTACAGCATGTTTATGAAATCATTATTACTCTTATGTTATCGCAGTAAGACTATACACACACCTGTACACACTCATACAAAACTAGCTGCAAAAGTTCCTTTTAGCACTCACTCTAATCACACAATGAACAAAATGCTGTTTGTTGCTCCAAGTGCTGGTGAACAGGAAGTCAGGGCCACTCGCGGGAGAGAGTTCATTTAACAACAAATGAATTATGGAGCTAGCAGTAATAAATACTACATGGTGACGTTCAAAACATACACCTCCTCCCTCGGCTGGCAAAGAATAGATTCAAATAGTATTACAAATAAAAATAATACTAAACTTAAACACACACTATGTACACGATTTATACATGTCTTGTACCACCAATGTGGGAAACTGGGTTTATTTCATCAGAATGTCTGGAGCAAAACTAATGCACTGCATTTATTATGCTTATTAACTATTAATAGCACAGAATAAATAAAACCATTCAGTTAAAATACAAAAGGGGGGAGTAGCCAATATATGTAGACATATAATTAATACTATGAAGACATCTCACAAAGAACCTAATTTCTTTCAGTTTTGTTAAGATTCTTTTCTACAGACTATTTTTAATAGAACTAGGAAACTTTAGCTAAACCTAACATTTGGTTTAAGGCACTAATATTCACTGTATCCTGTAATCATCTAAACAGTTTCAGAAGGGAACAATTTCATTTTGGTTGCTAAGATTTCAAAAATTACTAATATAAAACATAGAATTACTTAATTCTTGTGATTTTATAGTAAAGGAGTTGAGCCAACTAGCACCATGCTATCAGCTTTCTAGGTTAACAGGTATCGTTGTAGTGACAAAAAAAAATCCCCCAAAACACAAACAATATGTAATGGACAAACTAGAAATTCTCATGATAGGAACAAGTTTCAGACCAACATGTGACCATATAATGATGTACAAAAGTAATCAAAGAGAGATAAAAAACAACCAAAACAAACAAAATGTATTTATTGCAAGATATGTTTTTGGGTATAGACCATCAGATTCAAAGATATGTTGTTGTTTTGTTTCCTTTCTAGGAGTGTAGAAAATGTCCAAAGATGTTGGGGCAACAAAAGATGAAACCAAAGAACAAAATAAATTACTTTTTTTTTAAAGATGGCTATATTTACAAAATAGAAACAAGGCTTTTGGACCAAGCAAAAAAAAAAAAAAAGTTGCTACATGAGATCAATGGTCATGTGTTCAATGGTTCAGACTTCAGCTCAGTTTTCAACAACAAAAAGATACTTGCATAGACAAATGGTTAGCCATTGAGCACTACTTTCTTTGCCTGTCTCAGTAAGTACAACTAGAGGAGTTTTATTAATGCTGGCCATAACAATTATCCTACTGGTCTTTAAAAATGAACTACTCTGACAAATACTACTGACAGGAACCAAACATGAGCATCATTACCCTAAAAATATCAGCTTAATCTAATCAAATGAATAGTATTCAAAAAATGCAAAGTGAAAGGATTTTCTCCATTTAATCCAAGCCATCTAAAGATGTACACTATTGTTTTACTATGTAAAATGACATACTCTTGACAAAAATAAATATCTTAGAAATTGACTTGTTTGATTCAAAATTGACTGATGCAATAGATGGAGTTGCAAAATGATCAATGAATAATAAATAGATCTCAACATAAGTACACAAAGCTTTGCACTGAAGAATTGAAGTGGAAAAGGAAGTTTTACAAATGTTCAAATAAGTGTTTTGAAAATAATTAGCAAACATTTTTTTTTACATTACACTGAAGCAAGTTTTCATTGAATGACCAGTGTTTACACAGCATCAAGAACAGATTTGTTTGAATAGATTAACCTTAGCTTCTACTGTTGGACTTGGAACACCAAAAGACAGTGAAAAATAATAATATATAAACTCTTTTTCAGCTAAGTTGAAATACAAATTGCTCTTTTTTTTTTTTTATAAATGACTTCTTTAGACTAATAATAAGCATACACTAAATTGAAAAATAAAATGACCAACCTATTAAGAAGCATTTTGAAATAATTTATAGGATCTCCATCATATAAAAAGTTAAGCAAAATCCTGCAGTCTTAAAACTGGTTCAAATGCTTGAACAATGGTAAAGCTTAATATATTTTGCAAATACAACAGTTTTTAATGTATCACCTGCAGCAATTTTGTTTTTAACCTTAAGCTCAGGCCAGCCGAGGGTTGTCAGTAAACATAATTGCCCCCATTATTAAGAATCACAGAGTTCTGTCTCTAATTCAAGACTATTCATTGGGTAAGATCTGTGTCAAAAAGAATGTAAACAAATATCTTACAGTAGAACAATTCAAAATAAAAATAATAAGTATTCTTATTGGGCACCTATTTACGCAATAATTTGTATTTACAAAGAACTAGTCTTGTGATTTGATGATTACTAATTTGTATCTAAGCAGGACTGAAAATTTACAGCAACAATAATCTCAACCAACAAACATACACAAATAGACAATATCTGTAAAAAATATAAAACAACTCTTGAATGGAAAACAACATTGATCACATTTGTTCAAAAAAAAAAAAAAAAAAGGCTGTACAATAATCAAATACAAAAAATGTTCTTGATGATAAGTTACTAGATGATTATTCACATGAAATGTTAAAATAATTTGTATTTACAAGGGAAGGAGGAGCTGGGCTAATTACATCTGGTTCACAAAATGAACTAATTGGTCCTGGGGTGTAAGAGGAGCAACCTCATTGTCCTGTTGCCCCATGTTAACATCTGAATTTGGCATTTGCGACATGGAATTATGAGTTTGTAATGACAGCATAACATGATCAGTAGTCATCTGTGAAGCATCCTGGCCTACTCCCAGAACATGGTGAGGAGAAGCATTGCTGACCATATTGTGATGAGGTGATTGCTGGAGCTGACGTGGGGAAGGAATGGGCTGTCTTGGAGAAGGTGTGGGCTGTGGGGATCTAACAGTCTGAGATAAGCTTGCAGCTGAAGCTGGAGGAGAACGTACTTGCTGAAGCATTTGTTGAGAATTGGGATTACCTTGAGGAGAGAGCATATATGTTGGACTCATAGGCTGACCACCAACCATTTGTTGCTTGAGTTGGGCCTGGTGATGAATCATGTGCTGTTGGGGATAAAGTTGCATGTGACTTCCATCATTTTGAAAAGATTGCTGAAAATTTGTTCTAGGTCTTTGCGGGAAAGAATTATGGGGCTGAGCAAAGGGTGTGATCTGAGATGTTTGTGGTGGCTGGAGTGGTTGTTGTCGATATTGTTGTGGCATGATTTGATTCATTCGCATTTGTTGCTGTTGCATTTGCCCAACTTGTTGAGACATTTGCTGAACCATATTGGGCATGCCCATAATTGGTTGTTGCTGCTGCTGCTGTTGTTGTTGCTGCTGCTGTTGTTGTTGTTGCTGCTGCTGCTGCTGTTGTTGTTGTACTTTGGCATTTTTAAGTTTCAGAACTTGGGCCATCAATTGAGGATTCTTTTTCAAAAGCGCTATCCATTCAGCCTGTGAAATGTTTTGGTTTTTGAATGCCTGTAACATATTATGAACTGCTGGGCCAATATTTCCACTAACACCAGTGCCTGTTGGACCTGGACCTGGGGCTACAGCTCCAACATTAGGTCCCATGGTAGAAACAGCTTGTTGCTGCGGTGGTGGTTGCTGTTGTGGCATAGGCGGCATGTTTTGCATTCTGACATTAGCATTCATTCCTGGCCTAACTTGTGGGCTGTTGAACCACGTTCTTTGAGTAGGTTTTCCCACAGAAGGTGATGGTACCAAGTTAGTCGATGGTTGAGGTCTGATTGTGGGTGGCTGCATGGTTGGTTTACCTTTACCTATTGAGCTAATGTTAGGAACATTGCCAGTTCTTTGTGCCTCAGCCTGGACCAGAGCTTCATGGGCAGCATTGATAGCTGCTCTAGGTGGGCCACCAGGAGTTTTACCAACACTGCCGCTATTGTAATTTGTTGATGTGGATGGCTGTGGTGATGCATCTGGTGTTGGGACACTAGATGGACCATTAATTGTTGTAGCATTGTTACTGGTGTTGCCTGTCATAATGGCAACACGCCTTCTAAGCATCTGTGCTTGATGGAGATTGGTAAGCAGTTGCTTCTGTCTTAATTTTTGTTTTAGTTGAGGACAAAAGGGTACAGGACATTTGGCCTCTTGACAATGCTTAGCATGATAACAGCACAAAGCAATTAACTGTTTACAGATTGGACAGCCATTATTGCTCTTGCGCCTACAGCTCATTGTGTGAGATACAACACGTTTCATCTTGATACAAGAGTTAATCCTACAGTTAGCATTCTTGCACTGGCAGGCGTGGACCAATGATGTAATGCAACGTTGAATAGACTTGCGCCTAGATTCTTGAGGATTCTCTTCTTTACCTGAGCTTGAAATCTCATCAAGACCCAAGCCTAGTTTAGTCATCTCATGACAATGGCTTTCTTTCTTGTAGCAAGGGATACATAGATCAAAGTCCTGAAAAAAAAATAGAAATTGATTTTAAAAATTAACTACAAGTCAATATTCATTTTTTTTTAAATGTAGCACTGCAGTTTCAAACAAAGAGACTATTATGATAGGAATCATTGAGAATTACAACAGTTTTGATAAAATGTTCAAACCGTTTCATAAACTAACAAGTACATAATGAGCTGTAAAACATACCATAGTGATATACTTAAAAGCATACAAACACAACTTTTTTCAAAATTGCGTCCAGAAAAATAAATTCTATAGCTTTATGTAATATACTTTCCCATAACTGTAACTATTTAAAAAAGTTGAATACAAATAAAATTAAATCTGGACTATCTTTTTATTGAATAGTTCTGCTTATTTAAACCAAATTGTTGTTAGGTGAAGTGAATATAATTAGGAAAGGGAAACCACAATAGCCCATTAAGTAGCAAGCAGCAGAATAAAGAATAGTATTGAGCATCAAATCGTTTCAATAATGTTTCAAGTTTACAAGGCTAAGCTAAACAAGGCTTTATCAGAACACTTTAGTCAGTGAATGATTGTTATGTTTGGTATATGACCTTGAATATTTTTTTTTAAATGATTAATTTATGTATGTTACACCATCTAGATCATCATAAGCATTGCAATGTCTGTCTCATACCAAACATGTAAGAGTAACTGGACAAGCTGTTTATTATTTAAAGTTAAAGTTAAAGAAATTCAATCAATGTAATTAAAATATTTTTCAACTATATACAAAACTTACATCACAGGTATTGCAATGATAACGAGTTTCCACTGCAGCCTTGCAACTGTTGCATGTGTAGACAAAAGCATCTTTTCCTTGATTATGCAACTCGTACAATAAAGCTAATGATGAAAGTTTAGCTCTACGCAATGATGAAAATTCATAATGCTTTTCTCTGGCTGTTGTAAGAAAGGCATCACGTCCATCCATCAAATCACAGCTCATGGCTGGATCAGGCTCTGTTATAGGTGGAAGTGAAGCAGCTATCTGTTGATTATGCAACCGGATGACAAAGAATACCTGGAGAATGAAATAAACATTTTATAAAAATCATGAAGTCTCAAACATTTTACAAATTAAGACGCAACTTGGAAAATATTTGATGAAAATATTAACCACTTTGTGCTGCATTTGTAAAAAAAAACTTTTTTTTCTGATTTGTAATTAAAGCAACTTCAAGTAATCATCAAATTACTAAATATTAGATGATACCAGTACATTGATACAGTGAGAAATAAAAATGTAAACTTATTTTAAGCTTGTTGAAAATATACACACAAAAAAAAAATTTAATAAAGACTAAATTATTTTGATAGTGCAATGTAGCTTTAACTGAAAATAAAAATAATATGGCAAAGTGTCACAATTGTGGTTTTAAATATACATGTTTTTTTTCATCTTTTATGCCTAACCATAAGCTTCCACTTCAAATTTAATATAATTTTAAATTTAAACATGAGATGGCGATTTCAATTCTTTCCCAATTGATTTACTTCACAAGTACGAAATTGGTAGTTTCCAATCAATAATTGAAGACATCTCTTTTTAGTACGCTTACTTTTACTGAGAGTAATATAAATAGTATAAATCTTGTAAGGCAGTCTATAGTGAGGAATTTTTTTATGGGACATCTTAAAGTAATGTGTGTATCCAAACATAAAATAGTCTGTATTATTAAGTAAATTATATATTTATTTTTTTTATGGTCTCAAAAGGCTTGTTGTGATTGTCATGGCTTCAATGTTTGCAGTAGTAAAAGTTTTTTTTATGAAATTTCTATGATCTTGTTTACATCAATCAGATACTAGTCTATGATACTCATCTGATACATTGTGCTGCTTGTTAAAGACAATTTTGCAGCTTGGTATCTATTATTGTGATTTAGATGCTATTTAGATGTCATTATGAATGGATTTCATACCACAATCAATAGCAATTGAAGGGACTGGGACAATTATTAAAGGTTCAAGGTTTGTTATAAATGGACAAAACATTTTTTTTATCTACTTGGAACAATTGTTTTTGCTATTAATCAGAAAAATGGGGCAATGGGGGACTGATGACAAGAAATGAAATTTTTTCTACATTGTACAAGTCTAATGATATTTGATGACCAAAATTCATGAAATTGTGTAGAATCGTCACAATTGTATGAATTTAACATTATGTGCTGCAATAAAGATATTAGGTATATTAAAGTCATAGAAATGACTCTAACTCTAGAGACACTGACAAAATTAGAAAAATAGTAGGTTATATTCATTTATAAATTAGAAATCTCAAGAAATTTTATTTATCTATTAAATAAAATACTCTACACAAGTTAAAGAAAAACCTTTACTGCCTCATCTATTGTTGAGATGGCTCATTAGTTTTACTTTAGATTTTTTTTTTTTTAAATAAAATTTATAAGTAATACTCACCTCTTTATGCTTTTCCATGTGATTGTAGAGTTTAGCAGTTAGATCACTTGTACCCTGGGGTAAATTAGTCTTCCGGTTATTTTTCCTAGCACTTCCTTTACTTTTATTGGCTTTTTTACTCCTTTGCCCCTTTTTCTCACCCTTCTTTTTACCAGAAAGATCCTATAAATTATAAAGAAACAATAAATTATTGATTTTGATAGCTGTTAGATGGTATTCCAGCTAGATTGCACAAAGAACTAAGCAACAAGCTAGCACCAGTGTAAAATAATTTTAAAAAAAAAAAAAATGCATGACTATGAATGAGTATCTTCTTGTATAATTGTCCTTTAATTTCAAATGCATATACTAACTGTATCATTGATCTCTTCCACTGTGTCTTGAGCTTCTGCTTCTGCAGCTTCAGCTTCCTCTCTTTTACGCTTTTCTTCCTCTTCCTGATCCAGTTCTTTAATGCAATCTTCTAAAACATTAGGCCAAAAGTCACCTTCAAAGTAGGCCATATCTTTGGCAGTACTCAAGCCACTATCAATTGCATCTTTGAAAATGTCCTACAAAAAAAATACAGAGAATATTGAATAACTAAAGTGTATACATTTTCTATTGACTGACGTACTAATCCAAAGAGGTCAGTTGTGATTAAATGACAAAATACTATTAATTATAAAATAATTATCCCAGTAATAATTACTTTAATACTATTAGTTACTCCAGGATAAATTCTTTTTAAGTTACTAAGACTTTTAAAATAACTTGAAAACCAATATCTGAAGGATACAAGTCATAAATCAAACAGTATTTACCCCCCTCCCTGCAATATATTTTCCATTGCCCTGTACTTAAAAAAACAACAAAACAATTAAGAACAAAGCATTTTAAAACCATAATATATTAAGAGAGCCTTACTTTATAGTCTACTACCACTCGATCAATGATGGCTTTGTCTAGCATTTTTTTATACCAATCTTGAAGTCTTTTTGGTTTTGGTATCTTTTGTTCAGGTGGATGACAATGGAAAATGTAATCATCTCCTTCACTAGGGGGGCATGCCCAAATATGTGCAGTGGTATATCCTAATTGTTTGGCATAGTCTAAGTATCCAATAAGTAATTCATGATATACTGCAGTTCTAAGTTGTCTGGGCCGAAAGAAATGCACACTGTCTAAATAGGATATATATACACGCCTGAAATGGAAAAAAAAATAGTTTTTAAATGTATAGCTTGTTATGTTCAGTAAAATGAACCAAATTCCATTAAAAAAGAAAGCAAATAAAATACCTAGTATTTGGCATGGGACTTGATGAGCCATATTCTTGAACATGCATACCAAAAAAGCAAACATCAACACCATCAATCTCCTCAAAAGCAAACATAGCCTTGGCACGATAAGGAAATACATCTGGAATTTCATCTCCAAATCTGAAAAGAAAAGATATGCAGAGAATTTTTTTTTTTTTTAAAGTAGGTAATGTAAATGTTGTAGTTAAATAAATCTTATTAATTAATAAAAAACTATATATCAATCCTAAATAAATTCAAAGAATTGCACAGAATAAAAGAAATCTATTAGGAGGTGATGCAAGTTCAATAAAAATACAACAAAAAAATTACCTTTTCTTCATTAAAGGTTTAACCTCTGTCATTTTATCATAACTAGAAAGCACACGAATTGTCACCTCTCCAGCTTGAGTGTCTTTCTTTCTAAGGAAATTGTTGATTCTATTTTCAAGATATGTACCAAGTTTCGTAGTTGGCAACTCTGTGGAAAATTAACATAATTTAGCTTTTTAACAAAACATTATTCATATTGTAATTTTGATTCCAGTGCTAATGCAATTCATAATATTAAAACTTTGGATAAATGGAATAAATTCACATTTCCAATGGGGGTTTTCTAATGCTAAAAATGTCACTCAATAAAAAGTTTTAATAATCAGATAGTAACTTTTGATTAGTGCTACCCAAGAAAATCCTGCATTATAGCCACCAACAATATAAGAATATGTTCAATAACCAGAATGATTATTCTTCTTAAAAAGTATTTACTTACTTTTTGCAGTGAATTTATTCTCTTTTCTTTTAGTACCTTTGGCTTTATGACATGCATCACAAGTCCACCTGTTTTTAAAAAAAAACAAAAAAAAACATACCAACAATAATATATATTTTTAAAAAATTAGTATACATATTCAAAACTTAAAGAACAAAACCATGTTAATTAATGTAAAAAAAATTAATTATTATTAACTTATTAACTATATGAACTTAACTTACCCTTCTCGCCATATTGGTTCAAACCATAAGGCACAGATTTGATGCCATTTGCGACCACATTCTAAACATTCCACAAATCTACAATTTTAAAACAATATAAGAAGTGTAAAAAAAAAGAAAAGCCTAACATGAAAATAATTATGGTATAAAAACCAACATTTGATTCTTTAGAACACCTTAGCTTCTATAACAACCTTAACAATTTAAGGATGAATTTTTTTTCTACCCAAGAAATGTGTTTTATTAATATTTTATTAATATGTTTAATTTTTTTTTTTAAATCACACAAAATAAATAAAATACTTGTTTACATGTGATAAATGCAAATACTGCCTTTTGAGAAAACACTGTTTGGATATTGAAACATAAAACAAAGAAGCCCAGCTATGAAAATGGTGAAAGCTTTAGTGAAGAATCTCTAATTTAAATTTTCCCTAACCATCAGCATCGTTATAATATTATGCCTATTCTTATAAGTTGCATTTTGTTCTCATTTTTCAAGAATGATTTATGTAGATGACTGTCTTCCTTCTCAAATCCAGTAGTTTAAATCAGCCAAAATATCCAGCATCCATTTAAAAATTAAGATTTTCAGCAAGGCTAGTTTTAAGTTTCAGAATCCTGTACTTCAATATTTTGCCCATTTATGAACAACCAAATCAATGTTTCCAAGAGATAGTATGATGATACTGTTGCTAAGTTATACATATTTATAAATGTGCTCATATTCAAGCACCTTCTGTAACAACTACTGTTAAATGTCACCACTTTATAATGGTTTGTGAGGAAATTTTAGGATGAAAAAAAAAAAAAAATTTAAAGAGGTTCAAAGTGTTTTCTATTTATTACAGGATATCTACTACTACTACAACAGCCTTCAGTCACAAAGTGACTATGGATCATCTCATTAGGAACAATGACACCCACACAGTTCACCCTCTCTGGGCAGATGATGTATCAAAACGGACAGCAAGTGCCGATACAGTCTAGGATCAGAAGTGTCACAGGCTCTGCCAGGGTTTAGCACTGAGTGCCAACTGCCTTTTGTTCACAGGCTGCTAATTTTTCCTCAGGGTTGACTCCCAAAGACTTTCACATGTTAGGGTATAGCTGTAAAGCAGGATATCTATACTAATATTAAATACACATAGAAACCCTTTAATATCTGTGTGAAAAAAAAATTAAAATACTTACGGTTCATAATCTAATTGATCATTTTTAACTCTATCAAACTGGTCTTTCCTTATTTTTCTGAAAAAAACAACAAAAAAAACCTTTAAAACTACTTGGTTTATAACGAAATTACATTTTTTTTACAATTCCTCTATTCAGCTTGCTAATTCGTGGGCTCAAAATTGTAGATGACTAACAATTTTCCAAGAAATATGACAGTTGATGTGTATCTTTGGGAAAAGAATGACTTGCTATTTAATCATTATATTTTTCAAAGTATAAAAAAAATGTTTTAAATTTAGCTAGAGGACAAGAAAATCTTTTTATCCTGAACAGAAATCTTTTGGTATTTCTCAGCATAGACATTCAGGAATTATTTTGTGCACCATCATGTAAGTCTAGATCTAAAGGCCTATCATTAGAATTTTATATACTCTTGTCATGAGTAGATTTATTCATATGCTTAACCAGGATTTTTTTTTTTTTACTCTTATCCATTAGTTATTAAGAGTAAATATATTTTTCTTATTTGAAAATATGTTAGCCAGTAACAAGATAGCATTGTATTCAAGTTAAAAGAATAAGAAGATTTATAAGATAAATTATAGATTATACATACATTTATTTCATAAATTGACTTTAAAGAAAGTAAAGTATTCTCAAATAGCATATTGTGAGCAAGAATTTAAGTGCCAAAATATCCTGCATATTTTTTAGGGTTAAAGGTAACCTGGTCACTTTCAGATTCTCATCCTTAGTCAATGATGCCAATAATATGGTTATCTTGTTGCAATGGTTATGTAGAAACATTTGTGATGGGCAAAGAAGCGTACCATGTGAATGATTAAAGAATTGGTTTCAATGGTTAGTGCTAATGTGTCACATTTGTTCCTTTACCATCACATTGCTTGTGTGTAAGGTGCAATGAATTGGTGTAGCCTAGATCTATATATCATGCAGGGAGTCTTATAAACCAGAAACCTAACTAAGATAAACTTGATCTTTTTCTTTCCTAAAATAAATTTTTAAAATCCTGCAAGAATGATGCTTGAAAAAGATGTTTAACCCTTCTGTTGTGATTAAAATTAGTAGGTATAAACAACCAACTCCCTTTACTGCCTGTCATGTACTGATCAGATTAGGGTGGATTCAGGGGTGTCCTAAAAATCACAACTATCAGATTCAGACTGGAGACCCCTTCCGTTCTTAAGCTAAGCACTTTTCCACAATGAGTACTATTATTACTTCAATAATTATACAAAAGTATTGCAGAGGCCATACACAACAGTAGTAGAAACAAGGGTGAAAGTACAACAGCACCTGGTGATTACAGATGCCCAACCTGTGAACACTGGATTGGCCTCTTTAGTCACCCTAGAAGTTGCAAAGGGAAATATCATCTTTCAAGATGTAAAATGCCAAAGAGAGAGATACTAAGGTCAACTACGTATTTTTGTTGTTGTCTTTGTGGTATAGAATGTTTTATATACCTAAAATAAAGGCTAGTTGGCATGTTATATTTTTCTTCCCTAAAAGATGCCCATTTTGTTTTTTAACAATCTGAATACATAAAGAATTTTTGTTTTTATATCTTTTAACATTGAAGATTACCAAATTGCTCCTGGTAATTTTTAATCAATAAAGACCATAAAGAATAGTATCTTGAGTACTTCTAAAATAGTTTAATTTTAAATAAACTTACGCAGTTGGTTGAGTTGGATCTTCTGATAACTCTACTTCTTCAGTTTGGATTTCATTGAAGCATTTTTCACAATAAACATATCTATTAAAATGATTAAATAAAAAGAACTAAAATTATGTATAGTTCATAAAAAAAAATGTATTGGAACACAAAACTTTTTTTTTTATTTGCTTATTGTAAAATCATTAATATCTTGCTATCAAATTTTAGCCAAATTTATTGTTTCAATTTTTACCTGTTTTGATAGCTGAAATACATTGAATCCCTGGCAATAGTACACAACTGTTTTCCATAGCAGCACAAAACTTGAGGACAGAACACATATTTTCGTCCACAACAATAACCCAAGGATACCATTACACTATCAATTTCAGATTCAAACACTTCTGCCAACTGAAAAAAAAAATAGGGAGAAATATTTTATACAAATGTTTTTAGTTTAAAGTTGAATTTAAAAAAAAAAAAAAAATCACAATAATGTATAAAGGAGATGCTACTGACCAAGTCATCTGTAATTTAATATTCTTTTTGTCAAATTAAAGAAGACAAGAAGCAGTAACTTTAACTACTACATTTTAATTTAGAAATGTAGATTAGATGCAAATTTTTGGTAATAAAAATTATTTAAGTATTTAATCACATGCTATTGAGCTTCTGTGCACCTTAATTTGAAAATGCTATCATTTTTCACAATTTCTATAAAAATTCTCAGCTGGAAAAAAAAACTGATTAAAAAAAAAAAATGTTCCTGTGTCTATATTGTGAATATTAGAAAATCAAGACAGTAATCATATCCACATAAGTACATTAAAACATTTTGATAACACTATAAAAAATGATTATTAAAAAATTTAATTTGTACTTACTTTTGAGGCATATTTATACACTCTGGATGTTTTTCTGTTGTAAAGCCAGGCATTATCAAACATAAGCCAAATATCATCAACATATTCCCAAGGATCCTTGTACATCCCTGAATCCAATTTCCTTCTAATGGTTGATAAATCCATTGGTTTCTTAACTATTTCAAAATAGTCCTGAAAATGTAATAATTATTAATATGCAAGTAATAAAGCAACATGCAGTGTAAAAATAATTCACTTAATGATAGGGTTTATAAAATAATTCATACAATAATAACGACTTACTGGTATATGAAGAACAACTGGGTCAACAGGCTGCCTAAAAGGAAGAGATTCTGGATCTTGCTTTACAAGCTTTTCTAATGTAGGCATAAGTGCTTGCCTTAATTCATCTGGATTAAATACTGTATGAAGATGAAAAAAAAAATCATTCCAGCAACTTTGAAAGAAGCAGAAAATACAATTTATGCAAGGATTCCATGATAGTTGTTTATCTGACAATATTGCCAACGATTGCCCATTTTTTTTTACAGCCTTTGCTGAAATTAACTGATACAATACTCAAAGATTATACAACATTTAACTTTGCTTTATTTTTCTAATTAAAATTAATAAATGTGTTATATAATCCTGGAGCAAGGTGGCTTCAGGGGAAAGTTATAGGTTTCTAGATGTATATTTGTTTAAATCTTTAGTATTTTTATTTAGAATTTCCACATGTCCACACAGCTCTTCTGCAAAGTAATGACAGCTGTTGGCTGTTATAGCTTTGATAAATAAGCCATAAAAAGAGAGAAACTGTACATGTATAGTATGCAGTGATAGGAACAGACTTTGCAAAAATTTTAGGCGTTTTTCCACACCAATGTTTCTAAACCGGCCAATCGAAGCAACTCAAATAAAAAGTTTCTGAATTCTTTTTAAATTATGTAGAATTAATTTTACTTAATTTTTCTTTAAATAATGTTACATATTAATTACACTGTTTAAGCTTTATTTGCTCTCATACACACAAAATGCATGCAAGGCACTATTGTTTGTACATTTAGATGAGAGGACAGCTTTCTGCAGCTTATAAGTGAGCATTCTATAATAGATAATTGCTTCACAGGTATTGTAACAACTTCTCTCTCTCAAACAACTATAAAGAATTAATGTGTTTGAAAATCAAAACATGCTTGAGAAATTGTAATTGAAGCTGTATTAGTCCCCTTTATAGATCGTTGTCTGAGTCTTAGTGAAAATAGGACAAGACTTATAGAAACAATAGATAACTTTACAATCTTCCATGTTCATAAGCTCTCCACTAGCAGTTTTTTAATTACATGACTGATACAGGCATGCTTAATATAAGCTTTACTTTTAAAAAGTATTTTTTTTTAATTTTCTTGTTACTTCTACGATGCCATGATGTATTTAAGTTTTTTATGTTTATTATTAGATTATTCATTTTATTTAAAACTTTTTTTTTCCATTTAAAATGTTTTCCCCACTTTGGTGTGTAAATTTTTTTTTCCATTATAAATGGTAATATTGAAAATATGCTTAAAGCTCAACGGCTAAAAATTAAACATGTTACTATACATGTTATTGTCATGTTACATACATACCCAGTGATGGGAACAGAAAATTTTCGGTATTTTGAACATTTCATCTATTTTTCTAACCAAAAAATCAGATTTTTACCAGATTTAGCCTATTTCTTTGACAAAAAAATCAGTTTTTCCCCAATTTATTTAATGAAAAAAAAAAACAACAGATTTTATTATTTTTTCCATTTTCTGAAGAATGCCAAATGATTTTATTATTATCGGTCTATTGACAGTTAAAGTTCTTTTTTTTTTAAATCTCGCTTTCTATAGACCTTAGTCCTAGTTAGATCTAGAGCTAAAATCTAGATCTAGACATTAATTTGAATACTTTTGATCTAGATTCTAGGATGGCTGCCTGGTCCTGAGGTTTGCGCGCTGGACTGTCGTTCAGATTTATTGATGGTCCAGGGTTCAAACCCTGCCTGCTCCCATCCCCAGTTGTTCTGCGGGAGGTTTGGACTAGGAAGTAATTATCTTCAACTCTGAAGGAACATCCGAAACATGTAAAACATTTTTAGTCTTTGTAATGGGCATCGAGTTGTGAGAGTATGCCTGCAGCTATATGCTTTGCCCTGCCTGTTGTTACAATGCCCCTAACTCTAGATCTAGTAATCTTGAACCTTCCCCGCATTCATTCCTTGCCTGCTGTTCTTCTGGAGTTTTCTAAAGGAAATGGGAATGGAATAGATCTAAGGTCTATATCTAGTAGGCCTACTTAACAAAACTGGACTTATAGTGGATCTAGATCTTTTACTTTTATAGAGGCTATGTCTAGATCTAGATCCACATTAGGTTATAAGTGGATCTAGTCGGGAGAGAGATCTGGAGTGAGAGTGGATCTAGATCTTATACTCTTGAGACTTAGTCCATCTGGATCCATACATTTCAAGTAGCTCTAGAGTGAGAGTGAATCTAGATCTTTCAGGCCTACTCTAGTAGTATCTAGATCTATATTAGATTATAAACAGATCTAGTCTAGGGAGAGAGAGAGTCTAGATCAAGACGATCATCTAATGAGATTTCAGTAGATAGAAATTGATAGATCTATTAGATCTAGGTCTATATAGATTTTATTGACAATGAATGGTACCATTAAATGGTCACAAATCTTTTAGATATAGAAGCTAAACCAAATTTACAGTTTACCACCTACATTACTATTTGTTTAGTTTAGTAGATAGACTTTTACTTAGAAATGTACATCTAGATCCAATAGTAATATACATTTAAATTTTTCTATATCTAATTATAATAATAATTTATTTATAAAGTTATATTTATTTATAATTTATTTATATTTATTTTAACCAATAAACTAAAAATCCATTTCTTGCAAACAACTTGTAGATCTGCATAAAAGTAAGTTACACAAGAAAGCTTCATATGCAATTTTATCATTGAACCTTATCTCCCTCTAAAGCATTGCTCCTCATCTAATTGTGGTTAAGAACTCAGTAGAGATCCAAGTCTCAGTTGCTTTTTTAAGCTTTTTTTTTTAAAGTGAAACCAAGGAAAGTTCCTTTTCATTCATGTAAAGTTTAATAACCAGTGAAACATACATACTTTTGAAGCATTTAAAATAGCTCAAGCATGTTGTTTGATTTTCAAACACATTAATTCTTTATAGTTTTTTGAGAGAGAGAAGTTGTTACAATACCTGTGAAGCAATTATCTATTAGAGATACCAAACAAAATAATTTATTACCAATAATTAGCTAATTGGTTAATTTTTAAAAATTAATTCTTATGTTGTCAGGTAAAAGAAATAATTGGGCAAAATTTCAGCTTGATTCAAAATTGGGTGTGGGAGAAATAATGTGTACTAACATTTTAACAAGACAGAGTGATATGATATAAGCTTTGTAAAAACTGCAAATTTGAATTCAACTATGGGATCATTGTTGGGATAAGAAAGTGTCAATAAATAGAAAAAAATTACCATATGAATGTTACATTTTACTGAAAGATTTATATTGGCCATTTTTGAATAATATTCCGAACAGAAAGAGGAGAATTTTAAGCACATTAGCAAAAGATTAATTTTTTTTTTAATTTTTGTAACAGCCTAGATCTTTTCAAATCAGTCTTAGAATTAAATGTTAAATGTAAAAACTGACCTTTTTTACATCTTGGCTTTGGTGTAACTACAGCAGCATTATTAGACGAGTCCACAGATGCAGATTTATCTTCCGTATTACTGCTCTGAGAATTTTCATCCAGAGGATCCATTTTTGGACTAGATGTATCATGTTCATCTTTGACAGAATTAATATCAGGTTTACAGTCTGACTCTGTTTTAACCTCCATTTTCTCTTCTTTAATGTCATTTTCTGATTTAATATCCAAAGATGGTTCAGTTTTAACTTCAGTTTTTGGAGTTGAGTTCAACATGGAAGACATATTTGATGGATTTGAACCGAGTAAAGGGACAACAGGTGCTACAACTGATGACAAATTTAATGTTGAAGGTGAAGCAGCTGAGAGTAGACTAGATAGGTTTTGATTATTTTCTGATAATGTGGACTCTTTTGTGATGGATTCAGTCTTCATAGAATCATCTGTACCTTGAGAGTGGTCAAGCTAAAAAATAAAATAGTTGCTGTTAAGCAATATTCAGCAAAATATAAGCGAGGACAAAAAATATGTGCAATTAATTATGATATGTCTTAGATTATGGCCAACTTTCAAACCTTAAAAAAAAAAAAAAAAAGGTCTTATGTATTACAAACTATAAATTACATTTCTATGTGTTAGTCTAGTTCTATATGTGGGTCTAGTTAGGCATTGCAGGTTTTTAAGTAGAGTTATTTTCTAAACATTTTATGTTACTACTATGTGAACATCTTAATGTTTTTTTCAAGTTTAGGGGTCCGAACAGATGATACATATTCTAAAATTGCTCTAACCAAAGTTAAATAACATTTAAGTATCATGCTCAATTGGTTTGTAAAAATTCCTTTTAAAATTGTTAATGTGAAGATTTCCTAATTTACATAGATATTTTGATTATTTGAAGTCTTGACTAGCTGGTTTACTATATTATTTTTTTTGTATTACTATAATTGGCATTTTTCTTTCTCC
Organism: Biomphalaria glabrata; assembly: GCF_947242115.1. Classification (NCBI taxonomy): domain Eukaryota; kingdom Metazoa; phylum Mollusca; class Gastropoda; family Planorbidae; genus Biomphalaria; species Biomphalaria glabrata. The sequence goes on along the minus strand of NC_074718.1, from coordinate 23,240,662 downwards.
AATTCAATAGCCATGTTTAATTCATCTATTTATATATATATATATACAATTTCCTTCTCCTGAGCTGTTAATTGAGCAATGGTTATGCAATTAACTGGATTAGGTTGGTCTACATCTAGATAATTTAACCATCCAAACCATCCCCATATAATTAATTAAAGAAGTACCTTTATTTACATGAAATTAAGAACTTTAATTTTAACTTGCTAAGACAAATGATAAAAAATATAATTACATTCAGATCCTTTGAAGAAATTTGGCCATTCTGATGTGGTGGTCTAGGCATAGGCAAAAGATTAGACTGGTTCAAGATTGGAGTTGAAACTGCTGTGGGACCAGCTAACTGAGCCAGCAAATTCTGTTGGGAAGTTGGAACATGACTTGAAACATCTAATGAATTGTTAACAGAATTTTGGGCACCTCCCATGCGCTGGCTAGTGTTCATCAGACTGTCATTCAAAGCTACATTTAAGTGATTTTGGATAGCTTGTTGCTGAAAACAAAAACAAAGGAAAAAAAAATTGAAAATAAGGGTGTGGATTGTACGATTTTGTTTCCACTTATTTTGTAATTTATGAGTGTGTGTGTCATATGTGTATGCGAGGTATAGGTGCGAAAATACAGTAATTGCAGAAAATATTTGAATTTTGCTTTTCTAACCTGAGAATTTTGGGCTTGTGAATTGAGCTGTTGATGAAGAAGTTGTTGCTGCTGCTGAGGAGATGGGTGAGTAGATGTCGCTGTTGCTGGAGGAAAACCAAGTCTAGCACCTTGCTGCTGAGGATTTCTTTTTACCAATGCATCAAATTGCTGCTGAGATTCCATTAATGCAGCATTCATTGAAATAGGAGTGGAGTTGGCCATGTTCTGCATCTTTTGATAAAGTTAAAAAAAAAATGATACAAAAAAAAAAAAAAGTTTGCATTAGGATTTTTTAAATATTTTCTGTGTAAAAATAATTTTGTTAAGTAAAAAAAAATTACAAAGAAAATGTATGTCACCTGTCCAGATGGAGGAGGTGTTGCACGCACATTCGGGCTCCACTTCATTGGTATCTGTTGTAGATTTTGGTTTGGTTGCTGGGGCTGCTGCATGCCAGTCATGTCACTAAATATGGAGTTTCCCAACTGTGTATTACTAGGTCCATCTGAAAACAAATTATATATATAGTGCTTTTTTTGTAAAAAAAAAAAAAAACTTGATTGCCTAACTTTTAACTACTAAAAATTAACAATATACGTTAAAATACAAGAAAGGTAATAGTTTTTTTTTCCTTCAAAAAAGCCATATATATATATATATATTAATATTATATATATTACCGGAAAATGCCTATGCATTTTATAGAATGCCCAAGAACTCCGGGCAAAGTGAGAAATGATTTCTCCAAGCAAAAGAAAGCTACCACATACTCTAATTTGTTTTTATTTCATTACTTTATCGGCTTTATTACCCATTCATTATACAAGTTAAGACATCTAATTGGAACATCATTACATTGATTTTATATTTGTTTTTAAGAAAAGAAATATAAATATTCATAAAAAGAGCAGCTTTTAAAGAGTTTTATGTATTACGTTGATCCTATTTAGCCGTAGCATATAGACATTTAGCCTTTCAAATGTCTGAGCATCTTTTAATTTCTCATTTTAGTTATTTTAAGAAGTAGAAAAATGAAAGTAAATTTATGAGTCACGATCTCTTTTTGCTTATTTTCATAACAATAATAATTTCAAGACAAAGAACATTTTACCAAGGTTTGTCTAACATACTAAAACAATTTCATAATTAGACAACAATAATAAAGGTAACCTTAATATAAAAATATGATTTTGTTTCCAAAACTCACTTTGTTGACCTGGACGAATAGGCCCAGGCATTCCTGTTAATGTTGCATTAGGAACATTCTGAGCACCTCTCATTCTCTGAATTCTTTTCTCTTCAAGTTCTTTCTGAATTTTGTAAATTTTTTCTGCAAGAAGGTGATAATATTCACCCTAAAAAAAATTGAAAAAAAAAAAAAATGTAATTAACACATTGAAAGCCTTTAATTAAATATTTAAAATAAACGGCTTATTCTCCTTACCAAACGTGTACACACATTTACATTCTGTCATAGCTGGTAAACATCTTGAAAAAAAATGCTATACTTTAAATTTCATAATTATTTCTGGGTTGGAATTTTTTAAAAATAAGATATAGAAATGCTTAAGGCGTAGTTTGCGTTAACAACCTGTGTAGTTATTAGGTTACCCCTGCATGTTAAAGTTTATTGGACTAACATTTAGAATTCCATAGATTGCCTAATAATCTACAAAGTGAAACTCTCAAATACCAAATAGAAACAATTTGTAACATTAGCTCAGAAATAACTGGCAAACATAATTGTTAACAACCATCTTCCCTAAAGGAATCTTCACAAATAACAAACTTAGGTTTCATTACTCAAAATAAATGACATAATTTATTTTTTTAAAAAAGAGTAGAATATTTACTCTATTATTTGCAGTTTCATACATATCTCCTTCAACCTTCCTAGCATATGCAACAAGATTTTTCATTCTACTATCACGCAAGGCAGCTGGATCCGGTGTTGGGAAAATTGCTTGGACTCTGAAATACAAAAATATTTTAAAAATTATTCATGTACTTTGGTAATTATTTCTCAAAACATATAAGGTGATTGAAATTGAATACTGCTTTAAATATGTATCTATAAGCCAGTACTTACAATTTGTGCACTAGATGATTTCTCAAATCCTGGGTCACCTGAGCATGCCAGTCTTTCCTGTTAATGGGTGGAATAGATTTGACAATATCTGGTGCATTTCCCATTGCAGCAGCTGCAGCAGTAGATGATGCAAGCTGTGAACCACTTTGTTGTTGAATATTTTGTGGTCCTTGTGGGACAGGTATGTTGGTCAAAAGATTACCCATATGACTACTGACTGTCTGATTGGGTTGAACTTTTGGTACTTGTTGGTTTGACATATTAGGTTTGTTCATTAGAGCTATTTAGGAAAAAAAAATTACTATTACATTAACACAATCTGCTCTTTAATGAAAAAGACAGTACTGTCAAATCGGACAGTTTTTTTTTACTTTAATGTAATAGTTTTAAATGATATATTTTTAAAAAAAATCTAATTGTATATTAGCCTTACCATCATTGGGAATTGTATTAAGCTGAGGATGGGTATTAGGAACAGAATTTTGTGGTGGTGCAGTCGACTGTGTGTACTGAAGCCCTAATGACTCAAATGCTCTTTTCATAGTTGCTGCATCAGTCACACCTGAAGGCTGAGAATTAGGGGCAGTTAAAGTAGAAGTGGGAGTTACAATTTGACCAGAAGTGTTACGTTTATCTGCTATTTTTAATGGGAGGCAGACAGGACAATCCACTCTTGTACAGTTTTTCCAATGAGTTATGATTTGTCTAGAAGAAGCACAATGAGCCACTGCAAAAAAAAAATAAATAAATACATTTTAAACGTTTTATTTTTTTAACTAAAATAGGTTTGGAAAGTATGTTAAGAAATGATATGGCACCTAATAACTTGTTTTCAAATTATTCCTATTGATGACTATGGTCCTTTAAAAAAAAAAAAGAAAAAAAAAAAAAAAAAAAGGAAAATGTGTATTCATTTCTTATTTCAAACACTAAAATATAATATACAATTTCTTCATTTCACTTTAACATCTTTTTTTTTAAACAAAGCTCTGTATGGTAAAAAAGTTTTTGCACATTATTTCTCCCAGACCCCATCTCTCATTGTGTGTGTTTATTTTAGTAGTTGAGTGGGTAAACTGTTTTCAAGGGGGGACAATAAGGTTTCCTGTGGTCAGTCTAGGCAGTTGGAGAGCTGACCTGGTCTGAGTAGGGTGCTTGTGATTGTTTATCAGTTTTTATGCCTAGCGTAAGGAGACGTTATATTATTATTCTTGCTATGTACGTGTACTAAATATTTAGGGTAACGCTATGTTGTTTCATAATACCCTTATGTAAGCTGTTACTGCATATAATCTAGACGCCCAGGAGCATTTAATTTGGGCACAGTTTTACTGGTGATGATGTATTCCATATTATATGTGTACCCATTTTTTGCTGTAAATAAATACTAATTTCTACTCCTTCGTTGAGTGTAATTTTATAATAATTGTATTCTTGTAAGGATCTACAGTAGGGGCATAATTTACGCCCTCCATAGAATCATACCCTTAGTACATTGAGCCATTTATCTATAGTAAGAACTAACCCAAAGTTCTTTACACTCAGATTTAGCTGAAATTTCTTTTACTTGACAACACAAGAAACAATATAACAAAATTATTAAACAATTAGGTAATTAACTATTGGTAATTGACTATTTTATTTGGTATCTTGAACAACGGAAAGAATTCCAGAATTCCTAAGTTGAATTAGTCCCCTTGAGGGCTAGCGTGAAAATGGTGTGCATTGAAGAAAACAATTATGTAAACATTCACCAATATAACCATTTCTTCCCTCCCCCTTTCACAACTGGTCCAGACAAGTGATAGGATTGAGAAAGCTAAAAGCTTAAACAAAATCGATTGGTAAAAATATTTCTAATTGCACAGATTTGTTATGTCTAGGTCAATCATGACTGATCCAAACTATTTGATAATTGATATAAGCTTTTTTTTTAAAAGTATTTTTTAATTTTTTTTTAAATTTCTGTACACAAGTCTTTTTTTGTTTCGTTTATGAATGCATAAATATATATTAAACTAGATAAATCCTGCACATTATCAAAATTAATTTTTGATGTTTTAACTGTAAATGCAACTTACATTATGCTGTAAACTATGATGGGCTTTAAAATAAGTACATCCATTATGTAAGTCAGGGTCACAATAATTCTATTTCTAGTACAAAGTACTAAATGGGTTACGATGATTTAGCACATAACTTCTGACTTAACCTAATAAACATTGCCACTCAACAGATATGAATAACAATGTAGCTTTATTGGTTCAGCATTATAAAACTAGACTGCAAGCTAACACAATATATTCTATTTTCCGGATAAAAACAAATTCTACCACTGTCACTCACACTCAGGATCAGCTCTGCCACTGAACACACAGGACAAAACATTACACCCATGCTAAAATTCATGTGGCCTACTAACTCACAACAAAACAAATAACCATAACTCTACACACCCCTTCTAAATTTTACTCATAAAGTTCACATTATGCCCATGGAAGCAAGGAGACCTGTAAGCAAGATGCTAAAAAGCCTATTTTTGTTCATGAACAAATGTATATTTAGTGCTGTTTTCAAGATTAAAATAATTTGTCTTTTCATTTTCCTCTGGTAATACTAACTGTTTTCATTACATCAGTTTGAACTTTAATGACAAGTAGCATTAATTAAATAATTTGAATAGTGATACAAACTAACTTCCTTAAGCAATAGTATAATAGTTAAAATAAAAAGAATTAAAAAGTGTAATGTTAATGATCCATATAAAATTATATTAACATGATATTGGGAATAAAAATAGAAGAAAATCATTTTAAAAAAAAAAGACAATACCCCATCCTATAAATAAAAATGTTACGCTCAAGCCGGGTATCCAACTTGAAATTTGGCCCCATCAGCTCGAAAAACCAACTATGTTACCCATTGGGCAATATATAATGGTGTAATTATTTATTGCTACTTTATATAGACATCTAGCACTAAATCTATATTTACTTAAAAATATAAGCAAAGCTTAGATAATCTATCAATAAATGGAAAGCAACTTTCAATTTAATAAATAACTCAGTTATTCATGCACTACGGATGACTTATGCCATGTTTTTTAAAGCCAAAATTTAAATTTCCTTTTTTTTCTCTTTTTTTTTTTTTTTAAAGTTGAACTAGAGTTTTCCCTGTATGGCCAAGAAGCTAGTTTGTTTTTTTCTTAGCAATATATAGCAACTGCTACATTGCTAGGAAAATCATTAGAGCAGTTTTTGAGACAGAGTCCAGGTTTCAAGAAGTTCTAACTTGAATAGAGGTATTTTAATAATATAAAGAAAAATGCATTAAATGTTAGATAAGAATGGCTAACTATTGTAGTGACCTAGCTGGCCTATACAAAGGATAAAATGTTTATAATATATTGTACCTTCACAAGATTTTCCTTTGTTACATGTGGTCATATGATTTAAAACATTTTTCATAGTGCGACAATAAGGAAGCTTGCAATCTTGGTCTCCATTTGCTTGTTCTCTGCGTTGGCATTTGTGAGCATGAAGTAAAAGGACCAACTGCTGTTGAATTAACTTGCTTTTATCTGGGTCTGCAGATGTCTGACGAGAACCAGTTGCACCACTACCTGTAGGCTGATTAGGCTATGTAAGGAATAACAAGAAGGAATAACCATCAGACTATAATACAAGAAAATGTATACAATTTTTATTCATGTCTAATTTCCCCCATAGTCATGTTTGCCACATTGAGAAGTCTGACAATATTTCTTCTTAACCCCAACCTTAAGTGAGACAAGCTTTTAGACTTAGTAACTTTATCTAAGCTTTTTAACATAGGCAGTATACATATGGGTGTGACTTTGGAATTTGAGAAAATAATAATTCCTTAGCAACCCAACTGAATGTTCATATAACATGCAAGTAAATTATGTTTAACAAATTCACATTATAATAAGTACTCATTCTAACATAGGCTTATCATGTTTTAATAGCTTAATTGATGTTTAAGGTGTTGGTCGAATAGCTATGTACAAATATGAATTTCCTAAAATTGAAGTAATCAAAGAGCTATATTACAACCATTAGAACTGATTCTTTGTGATACTCAATATAATTGTTATGTCGTTACAACATGTGAGTTTTATGCTCTTAAAACAATCTGCAACAGTAAATATAACCAACAAAAGCTAATCCATATCTTACTCAAAAATAGATAAGGGTTTAATTTAGAAAGGTAGGCTGAAATTTCAACATTACAATTAGAAGTGAAAATGGAAAGTTGCTGACACACAACATTATTCAAGAGCATAACTGTACTTTTACTCTTTATCAATACCATAGCTTAAAAAAATATTAAAATATTCATAACTAACTTACCCTAACCATTTGTGTTGGATTTTGATTCATGTTCAAATTTGAATGTCCTGGTATTCCTTGATGCCCCTGAAGTTGTGATATACTGGGATTCTGCATCATACTTTGCTGTGACATAGGCATTGATGTTGAAGGATTCACATTATTTTGCATGCCTCGCATCATGTTACCAGAAAATCCTGAAGGTCCATTCATCATAGGATTTTGTATCTGCTGGCCCATACTGAGATTTCCCATCATTTGCGGATTCCCCATGGGTTTCATTGCCATTGTATTTGTGGCACCCAACATTGCATTGGCACCAGATATGGTATAGGATGCACTGCTAACAAGGTCATTCATAACCATATGTGAAGATGTAGCCACTTTGTTGGAATTATTTGCCAATGTTGCAGCTAAATTATTAGTCATTGCATTTTTACCCATTCCTATGTTCATCATTCCACCCATGCCAGGACTTCTACTTGGAACAGCTCCAACATTGTTGATTGACATGGTCACTGAAGCCTGTGAAGAGGAGGTTCCTCTTGTCAAGAGTTGTGTCAAGGAACCTCCCATACCAGTATCAACAAGGCCTTGAGACTGATGGACATCATTTGATGTTCCCTGGATTCCATCAAGATCGTCTGGCAATTCATTGACAATACCGTCAAAGTTTAAATTTACAAAGTTGAATTCTGGAGAGGAAACAAACATTATTTTAAATACCAGTGTGATCTTAAGGCATACATAATGTACCGTAAAGAATCTACACTTGCTAAAATGTAACTCATTTAGCCCCTTTTGTTCTCCCACATAAAACTAGATGCATTCAGCAAGTCACAATGCTAGAAAATAAAAACACTATAGTCAGTATAGTTTATCATTTTGTAAAATGTATTACTTTACCTCTAAATGATTGAAACAAAATGGTTTAGTTCCTGTATTTTAACCAAAAAAAACATATTTACATTTTTATCTTTTTCCCAACAGCAAGTTTTATAAATTACAATGTAATATCTGTAAACAAAATCTGTCTAACATGTATTGTATTATGCTGACATGCTAGCATTATCTTTGTGCATTCAATAAAGCCTAAAGCTATTAAAAGAATTAATTGATCATAAGTGATAAAATGTTTAAAAAATATTACAATAGTCATATCTGGCTAGCACTCAAATGAAAATAAAGCTAAGGAGGTGTGGATGAACTGGTTACAACCTTCTAAACAGAAACTTGTTTCCTTTTAGACTTAATTCTAGATTTCGCCAGTAGCCTAAATAAATTCAAAGATCTAAATCTAGAACATCTTTTTTTTTTTTGCAAACTGTACTGCAAGAAGAAAACTCCCTATTCTAGTCTAGATTTAGACCTCATCCATGATTTTTAGACCTAATCTCATCTACCATCTAAATTTAAGACACACTGGAACTATGATCTACAATTATGAGATCTTTTTTTTTTTTAACAAGGACATTTCTTTGCTTGTAAATTTAGATCTAGTTGGAGATCTAATCTAGATCAGATCTAGATCTAGAAATTTCAGACTCAGACTCTACATTCTAAGTATCTAGAAGACTAAATCTAGATATGAAGATCTAGATTATTCTAGATCTATCTATTCTAGACTATCTCAGAAGTCTAGACTTAGACTTTAGTTAGACTGAGACTAGCTGAGCTCCTAGGTCTATATATTATCTAGTCTAGATTTAGAATAGATCAATAATCAAGATTTAGAGTCTTGATTCTAGGGGATCTATTGTTCAATAAATAGATCTAGATCTAAACTAGAGTACTGAACTGTATTCTTATACTAGAGCTAGAATCTAGATACTAAGACTAAGATTATTTTTATATGATTATGATTCTATCTAGATCTAGACTTGAAAAGTAGAGGCAGATCTAGATCAGATTTTGGATCTAGACTGTTGGAAGACTTGGATCTCTATATCTAGACTAATCACACCACTAAACAGTCTAGACTCTATTGAGTGCAAGGCCAGTGGCAGTGAGTGGATTAAGTTTAACTTAAACATTAAAACAATTAACTAAGACAACTGTCCTGCTCTGCATGTTCTGTCAGTGGTTTAGCGAAAGCTAGATCTAAATCATGCAACAAAGCTAAAGAATGGTCATTAATAGCAAGCCTTAAATATAGAATTAAATTCTTACCATTGTTATCACTTGGAGTGTTCAATGATGGGGATCCGATTCTTGCTTTCTTGTTGGCCGGAGGGCCAAGTTGATGGTCGGCCATGTTTACATCAACACAGCACGAAGATTTCAAGAACCGTAATATATCGTGTTATCCATAGCTTTATCGAGATATATTTTTTTCGATAATAAGTCAAATTCCACAGAGTCCAACATAGTTAGAAAATAAGCACTTAAATTAAAAACCAAACACAAGTTTTATTTTTGAAACATGACGGATACCGCCGACTTCTCGTCGACCTCCGATTATCACCAGCCGCTACCACAAAGCGCCACGGCTGTGACAATTTTTCAGAATTACAATTATTGAAACTTAACTTGTGGAAAAAGTCCTTCTGAACATTTAAAACTTTGAATAAATACTTATGTAACAACCTTACCGATGTCCTTTATCAAAAGATTATTTTATATTATAAATAAAACACTAAATGTTCCCAAAATCATCCGTTCACAACCAACAAACATGGCGGCTGTTGATGAAAGTTTCTGGTTCGACAGAGGTGCTTCCGAAATCCTACGAACGACGGGAATAAATTATTTCTAGAGAAAATCTAGCACGTGACCATTTTCCGCTGCATCGATTGGTCGCCTTCTCCAAAATATTAGGTGAGCCCCGGAATCGTAATTCACATGATCCCGAATGCTGCATTATGGGATGGTAATAAAATTTTCTGAGGCAAAGGAGGGCTCGCTGCTCTCCAAGATCGAGCTTAGGCCGAGTTGCGGATGCAACAGCAGCGCATAACGATAGCTGCCGCAGGTCCTTTAGAGATGATTGTCGGCGTTGATCGATACTATCACTGTTCGGAGGCATAAAAAGCGGCGAATTTAAAATGGTATCGAGATCTAATGTCGATGCAGTGTCTTTTCCAGTAAATAATAGCTCAATAAGCAGAATAAAAATAAACAATTCATTATAGAACATTTTTTTTATTATGAAAAATGAGATTTAAACTTAAAGTAAGTTAGTAATGTCATTGGATCTAGACCCTAGATCTAATAATAAATATTCATTTTTTATGAACTTGTACAAACCTTTTTCATGATAATGTTAAATGTATGCATATCATGGGCGTAGTAAGGGGGCCCCCCGGAAATTAAATGCCCCCTGGAGGTGGGGGGGGGGAGATCGAAATTTAGTGACTGATTTTTTGCTTTGATTTTGTTTATTTTAGATGAGATTTTAATACTAAAACATCACTTGCCCCAGCACAGCCACAAGTTTTTGAGTTTAAAAACCCTTACTAGGGTGTTTTGAGTTTAAAACCCCCTACCCCTAGCAAAATGCAACGATAATCCCCAAATTCCAAGAGCACAGTTAAGGAAGATTTTAAAATCCCCTTACGATAAACGCCCTATTCAATATAAAAAAGCAAATTACCCACTCAAAATTTTGAAGGGGTTTAGAGTTTAACCCCCCCCCTCTTCAGTTGGGTTTGAAGCTAAAAAATACCTGTTCAATATAAAAAAAAAGCTAATTACGCACTCAAAATGTTATACTATACTCATAGAATTTTGAATGTATAATTTACTTTGTTTTTAATATTGAAGAGGTATTTTTTACCTTCAAACTCCGCTGAAGGGGGGTTTAAACTCAAAACTGAGTCAAAACCCATTTAGCTACGCTCATAACATTTTGAGTGCGTAATTAGCTTTTTTTTTATATTGAACAGGTTAGCTACGCCAAAGGGGTTTTGAGTTTAAACTCCCCTCCAGTGGTTTTTGAAGCTAAAGAATACCTTTTCAAAGCAAATTACACACTCTAAAATCGTAGCCAAATACTTTTAATATTTTAAAAAAAGCAAATTATACACTCAATACCAGAAATAGTGCTTGGCGGCGGGGCTCCGCCCCGCGTTGGGGGAGCTCTTAGCGCTCCCCCAGACCTCTTTCTGGCAATGGCGGGGAGTCTACAATTTTTCCACTTACTCCAGGAAGAAATTCTAGGGCACAATAAACGTCTTCCGAAAGAATGAAGGGTCAGAATGTAATAAAGGTTATGTACACACACACATACATTCATATAAATATTTTTTGCGCGGGGGGGGGGGGGGCGGGGGTGGTAGAAAAAAAATCCCCAACCCCCCCTCCCGAAAAAAAAATCCTGACTACGCCCATTATGCATATAATAATAATAAGGCTTGTATTGTGATGTCATTCAAAACAAAACAAGGGAAAAAAAATAAAAAAATAAAAAAAACAAAGCTTGTAGGCCTATATTAAACGTACTTGTATCAATGAGTTTGAATCAGTCATGTAACTAAGTTTTTAATACATCTAGACTAAAACTAAAAAAAGCATTATAGTTTTTTTTTATAAAAAGGAGAGGTTGGGACGACTTGAATACAAACTCATGGCTCAAGCCCTCTCAGGCTTCTCAAGCCAGCACGGTAACCACTCTGACATCGGAGAGCCGTTGAACATGGAAGATTGTATAATTATTTATCTATTGTTTCTATTGTCTCGCCCTATGTTTCATGTTGTGTTCACCAAGACTCAGACGACGATGTATAAAGGGGACTAATTGAGCGTATACCACCACTTCAGTCAAATATAAATTCTTTCCCCTATTAGGATACCAAACAAAATAATTTATTACCAATAGTTAATTAACTTATCTTTTTTTTTTTTTTTTTGTTTTTTGTTTTGATTCTTGTGTTGTCAGGTTAAATAAAAAAGATAAAAAAAAGTTCCTCTTTCAGACCTTGTGGTCTATTGGTCAGATGATGTAAAGTTTCTGTGGCCTGTGGTCAACAAGGGTGTCATGTGGCGAGCACAACGACGACCAACCGCCTTTACTTTACCCCAACTAATGTCAGGTATCCATTAGAGCTGGGTGAACTCAGAGGCGTCCAAAGAACCCGGAAGTCAAAAATCCTAGTCTTCACTCGGATTCGAACCAGGGACCCCCGGTTTGGAAGGCAAGCGCTTTACCACTCAGCCAGGGCGCTTTCAGATAAAAGAAATAATTGTGCAAAATTTCAGTTTTCTGAGATTGGGTGTGGGAGAAACAGCCTGTACAAACAGACAGACAGAGTGAGTTGATATAAGGTTTATAAAATGGCCGAGGGAGGGAGGTCGAGAATGGGGATATATGAATAATTACATACAATTTTTAAGTTCAAACAAATCAATTTCAAATTTTCAATGAGGTGGTCAGATTGTCCCATAGCCTTATCTCAAGATAGGCTACTTTCTTGAACATATTCTGTTATGATTACAATGTCCTAATACATGTGTCGGGTAATTAACGCCTTTTTTGTTTTAATAAATCGAGTGTTTCACTTTTTCCCCACAATTGCATCTACCTCGGAGCTATCAGACGAAGGAACAAAACATGAACTACTGCACAGAATTGCACTGTCCACAGCATTGCTTGCAAAATTCAAAACAATCTGGAAAGACAAATGCATAGCCCTCGACACTAACATCAGACTGATGTGCTCCCTGGTCACGGCCTTATTCTTATATATGCTTGCAAATTTTGAACGCTGACTGCAGATCTCGAGAGGAGGATCCTAACAATAGAAATGAGATCCTTAATGGGTAAGACTTACAAAGAACGCATCACCAATGAAGAGATTAGAAACAATATTAATATATCAATTGGACCCCACGATGACATGCTAACTACTGTAAAAAAATAAATTACAAAGAGAGTTTGTGTTATCACACAAACTCAGAGGCGGCACCCTTCGAAGTCGCCAATGGATCTATGGGCCAGGAATATTTGAGCCATAGTCTTGTTTTGATCGTTTAAATCAGTGGTCTTCAACCTTTTTTGGCCTACCGCCCCCTTTACGCAGTTTTCCTTTTAAAAAAAGCGTAAGAAGGCAAAGTTGAACCTTGTGTCATCTATTTATTAATTTTTATGCTGCCAATAACACTTATCCCGCATGGGAGACGACCGCATGCCAAAGGCGATCTTCTATGGCGAGCTTAGAGGAGGACGGAGTTACAGAGGTTCCTGCCGTAAGCGCTATAAGGATCCCCTACTGGCATAGAGGACCTTACCTGGCAGCATTCTCTGGCAGCAGGTGGCCTCTGAGAGAGAAAGTTGAAGTGCTCTCACGAAAGCTGTGGAACAAACATTTGAGACTCAAATAAAAGCCATTATTGAAGACAGGCGCAAAAGACGGAAAGAAAACTCATAGACCGCCAGCAGACAACGTCTTTGTCTGCACGAAATTCGGGAAAATATGTAGGTCGTAACTGGGTTATAGTTATGTGAAACACTGCACGCAGCCGCAATCCTTGGAATTGAAGGCAAAAACAGCCAATATTATCATTATACAAAAATTATGTCAAATAATTTACAATGATTACACACACAAAATTAATCTCATTGTCATAACTTTCTTTCAGATCCTATGAATAGTCATAGTCCCCTTTTAAATGTTTGAATATTAGGGCATACTGTTTTTAGGTTTAATTGTAAATTTAGTTTTATTTTTAATATAAACATTATTATTGCTAATTCACTACAAAAAGAAATTAAGCTAATGGGAACGTTGCGCCTCCTGCAGTCTGACAATATTAGAAATTTCATGCTTTAGTTTAGTCAAAGCATGGCGATGAGCTGCTCTACTGGCTACATCCAGTCTTTTTTTTTTTTGATTATTCAATAAGTTTGTCAAGCACTAAATCTAGGTTAACCATGTATGTTGATGGAAAAGCTAAAACATAATTCCATTTTTGAGCACAGTTTTGGAATTTTCCTAAAACATTTAAATGCAGCCACATCTCTTGTGCCTCCAGGGGCGTAGATAGGAATTTTCCATCGTTTGGGGGCCAGGGGGCTTGACCTCTTTGGGGGCCCCTGCATTTTGCGTAATATTTAATTTAATTAATTAAAAAACACTCTCCTCCCCCCCCCCACCATAGCTACGCCACTGAGTGCCTTCTATGTTTACATTCTTTTTTACTGAAGACATAATTTTGTAAATTTATTTTTTCCTGCAACTCAATTTGAACACCAATAACAGATGTTTAATAATTGTCATTTATATTTATTAATTTTTATTTTAGAAGCGAATCGTAATTTCTTTTTAGAGCAATGTTATGTGAATTGCATAGATATCGGTGTCCTTAGTCAGTAATTCATTTGTCAACAAATAAGTTATGTGAGATTGTAAAATTCTTTAAAATAGTTTTAATATCTCGATAAAAGAAACAATGATATAATCAATGAAAGTACATTTCTTTCCTAGCAGTCGGAGGTTCGTTTCATTCATTTGTGTTAGATGCCTACCATGTGAAAAAAATTTTTTTTAGCCTGCTTCAGGTCATCGCCAAACATTGAATCTTCCTGTTTCTATTTAAAAAAATTGTATTTATGAGCTTAACAAAACGAGCAATAACAAACCCTTTTTCGAACTTCAGTTTACAACTAGAGTCTAACCTCTTTTAATCATTTGTTTCACAAAACTGTTGAAAGATGAGATTATTTTCGGCATGGGTTTGTATTTTATTTACAATTTTATAATTAGATTCAAATCGAAATTGCGGGCTAAACTTTTCTTGTGAATCATAACTCACAAGGTGAATAGTGAATAGATCTGTTCTTTATTCTATATTACTTATGAAGCAATTGTAGCGTCCAACCACTGATAGTTCCCTATATGTTGTCATAAGCTACATAGCTAGACAAGTTTGAAATAGTATTTCATCACTAACAGAAAAAAAAAGTCTTTTTGTGTAACATATGTTTTAAAAAAATTAATTTTAGTTTTAATCAATTTTTAAACAAACAACTTTTTTAAAAAATCTATGCATTTTTCTAAGCGGCCACTAAAACATATCCTGCTTTGCCTTTTTGTTTGTTTGTAGTAGATTTTTAAAATTGTTCATGAATATTCTTAAATTATTTTTGGATATTGCTATATGTTCGTGAAGCCGACTTGATTTCATAACCTCATCTTAAAAAACAAATGCTGTCATTTAAAGTAGAACATATTTTTTTATCTGGTGGCAGTTCACTAAAACTCTTTGTAATACCGTATCACATACCAGTGAGTTTTCGTAACAAAACTTTATCAATGTTTTTTTTTAAAAAAAAAAGGTTAAATTATCTTATTTGAATGTTAGCGTTAACTTTTTTTTTCAATTAACATTTACAAATCAATATATTAACATATGTAGATAAAATAAAATATAATCTAAAAGGCGTATTACCTACTTTTTTTAATAGAATCTAAAAAGGTTTATGCGCGCAAGATCTAAGGACACTAGATACCCTCCGATTATAGCAAAAGAGTAAGAATTTTAAAATAGAAAATGGGATTCCCGAAATCAATTTCTAACGCTGTTTCTGTTCTTAAATTAGAAACAAGCTAACTATAATTTGTCTATATTTAGTTTGGCAGCTTTAATTTTGAAGAATTTTAAAATTTGTTTTGTTTCAGTGCACCTTTAGTTTCTTCTTTCCGCCTTTATGCCCAGCGCCCCCTTTTGTGCCCAGCGCCCCCCCTCAACGCCCCCTTTGGCTCCCATCTCCCCATCTCGAAAACGCCCCCAAGGGCGCGATAGCACCCGTTGAAGACCACTGGTTTAAATTAATAAAATTGTAAAAAAATCATTTGGCGTTTTTTTTTTCTTACATAAAAGCAAACAGGAAAACACTTCGTCTTTGACTCATCTGGAATAAGTAGAGAAGTGATCCAACTGATCATCTGAAACTAGACTGGAAACCTCCCAGACAGGGTGTCATCCCTTCCCATCAACTTTCTTCAAATATGTTCCAATAAACACTATTGCTAATTAGTTCTTTTTTTTTTTTTGAACAAATACAGTGAGCTAATTACCTACTAGTACTATTATTGATTTTTACTCAAATGTAAAATGAGTGTCAATTCTATTATAAAATCCCACTGTTTATGACATTTATTCAAAAGATATTTTACAATGATATTTAAAATAAGAAACAGACTTAACCTCACCTGAACAGGTTTCTTTTGTTATACTTTAAGACAGAAGTGGTATAATGTTGTGCTTTGACATTTCAACTTTAACTACCACCATCTAGACGTTTCTAGGCATGTTCGGGCATATATCTAGAGATTTTATTATTATTATCTTTTCCAATGTAACTGCTTTTGCCAAGATAATTTTTTTTTTCAACTTGGTTGTCATCCCCAAAATGGTTTCCCTTGATGCGACCGCACACTTTGCACCCCCCCCCCAGTGACGTACCTCTCACCAACAATGTCGATTAATATATTGGAGTAGACGCTAGGAAATAATAATAATAATAACAAGGTTACAAAAGACAGTTTGTGTGGAAACACAAATTCAAAATCGGCCCCCGAAGTGGTCCTCCCAGGCAGGCTTCAATATTTTTAGAAAGAACATCCAAATGAAATTATATCAAAGACAAATGAGAGATAAGAATGGAGAAATAAGGTTAACAGATCTTGTGTAGTGCCCCAACGGTCCAGCAGATCAAAGGATAGGTAAAAGTGAATGTAAATTAGATGTGAACCTGGCCTAACTAGTTCCCCTTTCAGACCTTGTGGTCTATAGGGCAGATGATGAAAAGTTCATCTGTTTTTGTGGCCTACGGTTAACGAGGGTGTCATGTAGCCAGCACAACGACCAACCGCCTTTACATTTCACCAACTAATGTCATGTACCTATTAGAGCTGAGTGGACTCAGAGGCGCCCAAAGTTAAAAATCTGTCTTCACCAGGATTCAAACCCGGGACCCCCGGTTCGGAAGCCAAGCGCTTTACCGCTCAGCCACCGCGCCTCCCCTGGCCTAAATGATGTCTTATAATTGATCTAATTTCTTGAAAAGTCATTACGGCATTAATGTAAAAAGTTCAGGAAAATAAAATTTATAAGATTACTATTCGTTTTAAATTAGGTCTAACTTAAAATGCATAGGCCTACTAATTAGCTTTTCTCTTTTAAAATTGCTTGCATAACTGATTTTAAAAATTAGATTTTTTCGCTTTCAGAAAAAAAAAAGTAGCCGTTGCATCAGAACTTTGAATGGTCTAAAATATTGTGATGTCCGATGTTCAATATCTTTTCTAGTTTACGAGATCTAACCGGGACGGACGGACAGACATTTCACACAAAACTAATAGCGTCTTTTTCCTTTCGTGGGCCGCTAAAAAACTAGCCGCACAAGTAACCGGTTTCCCATGCGAACAGAATAGTGCACTACTACCCACTAGTAGGCCTACTGTATTTCTAGACTGTACTGTATTTTTGAAGTAACGTCTGTATTATATAAGATAAGATAAGATAGACTAGTTCTAGATGTAGTCTAGATTACTCTAGAGATCTAGGTCTAGACCTAGTATCTAGACTAGGTCTAAACCTATAATCTAGACTAGGTCTATACCTATAATCTAGACTAGGTCTAGACCTAGAATCTAGACTAAGTCTAGATCTAGGATCTAGACAAGGTCTAGATCTAGAATCTAGATTAGGTCTAGATTAAGATCTAAAACTAAATCTAGAATCCAGGATATATCTAGAATCTAGACAAGAATCTAGACTAGACCTAGAATCTAGATATATAATCTAGATCTAGAATAGAATTTGCTTACTCAATAATAATGCACTATGCTGTTTGCATCACATTCATTTCTTACTGTGATATACTGTTTACATAATAAATAAATCAGCACCCCTAAACTTAATAATTTATAAATGTAAATTCTTTTCAAATTGTTGTATACATGTAAGTCTAAATCTAGATCTACATCTGGCCTCTATTGTGTCTAATTAAGATTGTTGTCTAGTGTTCATGAAGATATGTCAAAACTAAGCGCTATAAAAGTAGTTCGTTGTTTATGTTTTTTTTTAACATTCAACTAAAACGAAGTTAGTGTTAAAATTATTTTTTAAAACAACATTTGAATCAGTATTCT
This sequence comes from Biomphalaria glabrata, assembly GCF_947242115.1. Lineage (NCBI taxonomy): Eukaryota > Metazoa > Mollusca > Gastropoda > Planorbidae > Biomphalaria > Biomphalaria glabrata. The sequence continues at coordinate 23,222,486 of NC_074718.1, read as the reverse complement.
ATTATATGAGTTAGTTAATAAATGGAAAATCTATTTTATAATGATCCATTTATACTTTTCCCATTGTGTCCTTAGATGCATTTTTTGTACCAATGCGCGAATCTATGAATGAAGCTTGATTTATTAGTGAAGAAGTCTGTGACCTTTTTAAAAGACTTACCTCTCCTGAAGTTTTTCATTTAAAAGTGGTGTATTTTTTTAAAAAAATCTGCTTGCATAGATAATTTTTAAAATTAGATGGTTCGCTTTCGAAAAAGAAAAAAGTAGCCATTGCATCAGAACTTTGAATGATCTAAAATATCATGATGTCCGATTTTCATTTTTTCTTCTAGTTTCTGAGATCTAAACGGGACAGACGGACAGGCCACACAAAACTGATAGCGTCTTTTCCCCTTTAGGGGGCCGCTAAAAACGCAGACTTAAATTCTATGGCCTTATCGGAAGGTCCTCATGGCTCGCATGGACCTTCCTTCAGGGAACAGTACCAGGAAAAAAAGAAGATGAGGCAGACAGAGAAAGCTATTGGAAGACGACATATAAGAATGGACAGGCCTGCCATTTAAAGAAATTCTATCCAAGATAAAGACCGAGAGAATTGGAGAAAGATGGTCAACAGATCTTGTGTGGTGCCCCCGACAGTTCAACAGAATAGCAAATTTATTCAAACCTTGTCTGTCGAATTGTGTCCCTTTGATTTATGAAAAGGAATTCTTACAGTGCACACTAATGGTCTGGGAGCTCTTCAAACTTAGTTCTATGTGGAGCTCTTCAAACCTAGTTCTATCTGGAGCTCTTCAAACCTAGTTCTATCTGGAGCTCTTCAAACCTAGTTCTATCTGGAGCTCTTCACACCTATTTCTATCTGGAGTTCTTCACACCTAGTTCTATCTGGAGCTCTTCACACCTAGTTCTATCTTGAGTTCTTCACACCTAGTCCTATCTGGAATCCTTCACACCTAGATCTATCTGGAGCTCTTCAAACCTAGTTCTATCTGGAGCTCTTAACACCTATTTCTATCTGGAGCTCTTCACACCTAGTTCTATCTGGAGCTCTTCACACCTATTTCTATCTGGAGCTCTTCACACCTAGTTCTATCTTGAGTTCTTCACACCTAGTCCTATCTGGAATCCTTCACACCTAGATCTATCTGGAGCTCTTCAAACCTAGTTCTATCTGGAGCTCTTCACACCTAGTTCTATCTGGAGTTCTTCACACCTAGTTCTATCTGGAGCTCTTCACACCTAGTTCTGTTTGGAGTTCTTGACACTTAGTTCTATCAGGAGCTCTTCACACCTAGTTCTATCTTGAGTTCTTCACACCTAGTTCTATCTGGAGCTCTTCACACCTAGTTCTATCTTGAGTTCTTCACACCTAGTCCTATCTGGAATCCTTCACACCTAGATCTATCTGGAGCTCTTCACACCTAATTCTATCTGGAGCTCTTCACACCTAGTTCTATCTGGAGTTCTTCACGCCTAAACTATCTGGAGCGCTTCACACATAATTCTGTCTGGAGTTCTTCACACCTAGTTCTATCTGAGTTCTTCACACCTAGTTCTGTTTGGAATTCTTTACAACTAGTACTATCTGGAGTTCTCCACACCTAATTCTATCTGGATCGCTTCACACATAGTTCTGTCTGGAGTTCTTCACACATAGTTCTATCTGGAGTTCTTTACACCTAGATATATCTGGAGCTCTTCACACCTAATTCTATCTGGAGCTCTTCACACCTAGTTCTATCTGGAGCTCTTCACACCTAGTTCTATCTGGAGCTCTTCACACCTAGTTCTATCTGGAGCTCTTCACACTTAGTTCTGTTTGTAGTTCTTCACACCTAGTTCTATCTGGAGTTCTTCACACCTAGATCTATCTGGAGCTCTTCACACCTAGTTCTATCTGGAGCTCTTCACACCTAGTTCTATCTGGAGCTCTTCACACCTAGAGGGAGGGGGTTTAAACTCAAAACCCACTTTGGCTACGCTCATAGAATTTTGAGCGTGTAATTTGCTTTTTAATATTGAAGAGGTACAGGCCAAAATTTTAAGTGAGCATTGCGGTTTGCAGGATGTATGAGAAAGAAAAAGACATAGGCCAAAAATATTCTAGAGCCTATCAAATATTTTGAATAAGAACTGAAAAGCAGAAGAATAGTCAGATTCTGTCAATAAGACTATTAAGGCGGACTGGTGGAAGGTTGGGGAGGGAGGGGGGAGAGAAGTGATACTCTAATTTACGGACCGGTCCAATTCAACGTAGGCCTACTAGAATACTCTGGCCAACGGAATGCATACGCAGGGAACGTTTCTTCGCTGGCTTTGTTTTTATTATATGTAAGACTAAGAAGCACTAGCTCAGCTAATTGGAAGAAGTGCTATCAGTGGTAAAGAGTGTGTCTTTGACTCGTTGTAGCTTAGTGCAGTGTTTCCTTCTAAGCCAATCCAAGCAACTCAGCAAAGTGTGCAGCATGATGTTCCTGCCATCACTTCTTTAGGTACGGAACTGAGCTCAAACCTTTTACTCCTGACGGGACACTAATCAGCTGATAGCGTAGCACTTGCTGATGTCAAGAACGCTAATATTAGTTAGCAATTTCTACTAGTCGTGGGCACTCGTGGGCTTCATTAATAAAGTGCAGTGAACAGCAGATTTGGTTTTTGAACTACAATTTTTTAATAGAAGCGTGGCAGAATAATGCTCTTGCAAGAAGAAATAAAGAAATAAAAAAAAAACACAACTAAACTGTCCTTGTATTATTATCTTTTTAGCGGCCCCCGTAAGGGGAAAAAGCCGCTATTAGGTTTGTGCAAAATGTCCGTCTGTCCGTCTGTCCGTCTGTCACACTCAGATCTCGAAAACTAGAAGAGATATGAAAAATATTATTTCATCATTAAATCCGGCTTGAAAAGTTCAGGTGCAACGGCTACTTTTGGTTTTCTAAAGCAAACCGTTTAATTTATAAAATTAATTATGCAAGCGATTTTTTCTTAAAAATACACCAATTCTAAAACAATTACGTAAATGTAAGGGAGGCAATGTTACAATACGCTAACAAAGATGTACAATTTTTGTATATTTTCAGTATCACTAAGTCAAATATATTTTTAAAATGTACAGGAAATGTTTACAACAAATACAAATAATAGTTAAAGACGTTTTTTCTGGTCAACTAGCTGCTAAAATTAAAAGAAAACATTTCTGTTTGTTTATAAAGGCTAATAATGCACTTTGTATGTAAATATCACGCACATTTTTTTAAATGGACTTTTTATGCAGCGATTTTCGTGCAGTAGCGTAACGTCGCAACATGATCAGGTGCTAAACCAATTCCTTAAACTTTTTTTAAAAATCAGATTTTATTTATTTTTTGTTTAGTACCCCCATCCGAATAAAAGAAGCTTATTTTTGTGCGTTTTGTCTGTTGGTCGGTCTGTCCGTCACGATTAGATTTAAAAAACTAGAACTCTAAAAGCTATTGAAAATCTGATTTACCCTTTAATGTTCCTCCCATAACATCTCAATAGTTTTAAGTATCTAAAATTGATTGTTCCGGATTTTTTTGTGCAAAATTAATCAACGCCAACAAATGTTTGTTTGCTCTTCTAACTTATATTACATTCAAGTTCCATGCTTAAACGTTGCAAAAACACATTATCAATAATATGTTGTTCCGTTTTTTATGTAAAAAGCATATTAATGCTAAATCATAATCTCTATACTGACTTATATTTCATTAAGTGTAAAAATGTTCCGGATATTGTTTTATAAAACATGAATTATGCCTAATGATTGTTTGAAATCGCATAAGGCTTTTAAAAAAAAGTAATTTACTAGAATTGATTACTGAAAATTACTTTTTAGACATTTAATTTTCTTGTAAAACATAACATAGAAGTTTTGTAATCGATAAAGAAAGTTCCGGATTTTGTTTCTTACAAATCGTCGCCAGAAATTTCCGAATTTATTTAAAAATCTACTAACGCCAAATAATTGTTTGAACTCCCTCTTCTAATTAATAAACAAATAATCTTCTCATTTACGAAATAATGTTTTTACGGATTTTTATGAAAAATATTTTAACTCACTACTCTCTTACAGTACATTTAAGTTTCTACCTAAAACATTAAAAAATCTAATTATCGTTAATATTATGTTCCAATTTTTAAGGAAAACAGAATCCAAACACCAAAGTAAGGTATGAAAATCTCTCCACGTGGCTGTAGTACATCTAATTTTTATACGAGACCATCCAAAAAATTTAATTAACGGTATTACATTTATCTGAAATTCTCTTTTTCTTTTACTATTTATACAAACATCCGGAACAATCTATTATATAAACTTTTCAATTGTGTTCATACCTAAAAATTATTGCGATGTTTTGAAACGTAAAATAAAGGTTAATCAATTTTTAATAACTTTTAGTTGTTTTTTTTTATATCAAGATAACGGACAGACCGACTGACAGACAAAACGCAAAAACAATGTGGCTTTGATCCTTTTTAAATAATATCTATTAGAACTCAGTGCACCAATGTCTATGAACCCTCGTTAAATATCTCGTGTAAATAAAGACATTTTTTTTATGGTACCGGTACTGGCCTATTTTGAGGTAATGGAATTTTTTTTCTTTGACGTCATATGAATGGACTCTTTAAATGTAATGTTAAAAGAACGCACTCGGTGCACCAATGTCTATTAACCCTCGAAAAAATTGCTTGTATTAATGAAAACATATTTTAGTCTAACTAAGCCGTGTGACGTAGTGTTTTTTTTTCCTTTGACGTCACATGGAATGAATTCTTTAAATGAAATGCTAAAAGAACGCACTCGGTGCACCAATGTCTATGAACACTCGAGAAATGGCTCGTGTTGATAAAGGTGATTTTTAGTCTAGCTAGTCTAGTTTAGACTAAAATAGACTAGATTAAGATGTAGAATTTCAATTTCTAAACTTAAAGTGTAAAAAAAAAAGTGTAGATTTTCATTTCCAAACGTTTTGATCAATATTGTAATGTTTTAATATACTAAAACTAATCTACTATTTTTTTTATTAAATTTAAATTTAAATTTACGGCAAAATGAATCTTTGAAACATTATTACTTTTGACCATCGGATGGCTGCCTGGTCGTGCGGTTTGCGCGCTGGACTGTCGTTCAGATTTATGGATGGCCCAGGGTTCAAACCCTGCCCGCTCCCATCCCCCGTCGTCCTGCGGGAGGTTTGGACTAGGAAGTAATTATCTTCAACTCTGAAGGAACATCCGAAACGTTTAAAACATTTTACATCAAAATTAAATCACCTCTTGAATATTATTTGCGAATATGCAGATCCGACAGGGATCCGACTTCGACGGGGGCCGCCTCTGAGTTTGTGTAACACAAACTCTCTTTGTAATCTTGTTTTTTTTTTTCAATTAGTATTTCACGAGCAATGACTTGAGTTTGTCCTTTTAACTGTACTTCGTCACCGGACTCTGTTCTGAATGCTCATCATTTGGATTCATCTCCATCTTGCCATCTTTGTCTCCCCCATGTTTGTTTTGGCCTCCTAACATTTCTCTTTCCCTTTGGGGCTCCAGTCTAGAGCTTGTCGTGCAATGTGTTCTAGTGTTCTTCGCTTCAGTAGCAACATGACCCATAATCCGAAATTTAACAATAGTTACGCTGTTCAGATGTATTTTAAGCATGAATGTTTGACAACAGTAGGCATTCAAAGTTAATTTATTTTAAAATGATTCCAGTTACAGCTTAATACCGTGAATTTTTATGATTAGATTATTACGTATAAATTTAGGACGTTTGAGATTTAAACCTAAATGTAACATGTTTGTGGTCGCCAAAATTTAATATTATGCGTTTACAAGGTGTAACAAAAAATTTTCTGTGATGGACTCAAACTGTGTGCTCATCTATGCGGAAAAGTATTAAAGGTGTACGCAGAGTTAAATACTAGGCTATGTATTATTCTATTATACAACAAGCATTCGACATTTTCTTATTTAAACAATCTGGAAAGCATATAGAAGTTACATAGGCGTTATGTGTAACGCTGACGTTCATTAATATACACTTTTCTTTATAAAAATTGTGCTACTGTATTTAGTTTAAAGAGTGGAATAGCCCTGCGCGAGCCAATTATCACTTTAAAAAATACTTTGCACAGGCTGGAGGCAATGCAGTAATCTATATAATTAGCCCACAAATATAAATATTTGTTATGTCACTATTATGTGACTATAGTTTGTGTTAAAGAATAATCACAACATAACTTGAACACTCATATTATTTTATTGGATTATTGAGCCTGACTGCAAAATTGTAGACAATTTTTTTTATGCTTGCAAGATAAACTATAACTTAAAATTTATTAAATAGTTTATTAATACACACACACATACAAAAGAATACGATCTAAACACAAAACAAAATCATTTCCCTAAGTGAGATCTATAAATGTTTTTACTGTGTAATACCTGTTTTTAGTAGTTTCACTTTGAGTTTTAAATCGGAAATATCCAATCACAATATTTATATATATAGTTGTAGGGAAAGGCCCAAATTTTTATGACATGCGACAACCATCTGTTTCAAGGAAAGCCAACATGATTGAACATGCTAAAAATAAGTCTTACTGTTCACTTCAATAACAACAGTTGCATTATTATTTTGTGTATTAGACTCAATTTCAGAATGTCAGTCTGTTCAGAAATTTGATTCTTTTTTTTTTTTTCAATAAGCACTGAACATCTTGCTCGTGGCAATGGGAATTATTATTTATATAGTTTAATTGTATTCTTCTTTTTATTGTTTTCAGCATTGTTATTATTAGACAACGGATGCTTTTGAGGATGGGCCGTAGATCTCGAATTCTTGTTAAATAATATGTTATAATAAAATGAAAGTAGCTTTCAAGCTCAATGTGCTAATGAAAGATATAGCTCTAACATTTTTATTTCGCGCGTGAATGCCTATATAGATTTAGATCTGCTCTTTCGATAGATTACTTAGAATGGGGCCAAGGATTTTCAATTAATAGGCCTAATTTTTTTTTAAACTTCAGGGAGTTCAAACAGCTTTGGTGGCTACCAGACAGATCATCGACAAAAAGGCTTTTTTTTTCCCCCAGCAGCTTCCGAAAGGCAAAAAGCCACTATCAGTTTTATGTGGCTCGTCCGTCCGTTGGTCATCTTTAGATCTAGAAAGAAAAATATACTAGAAAAAATATTGAAAACCGTTTTCATGATATTTTACTGCTTTCAAAGTTCTGGTGCAACAAGTAGACAAGCAAAACCACATTAATTTTAAAATAAAAATGTAATTTCATTTTTTTTGTTCTAAAAATACACAATTTAAAAGCTATTTAGGCCCCAGCTATCATTAATAGTAAAACAAACTACAAAGGGAGGCTATATTAAATAAAATAGGTAATTATTTTATCTATATATTTAATTCTCTTCTTCGCTCAAGAGTCTGGACGAGAAGCAAGAAGTAAAGACAAGATCACTCTCTTATTTCTGCGGATAGTCACACCCACGAAATAACAAAAGGGGGGGGGGGAACACGTAGGTATTCACACGTCGCTACGGATGGCTGCGCGTTGGACTGTCAAACCCTACCCGCCGCCGCCCCCATCCCCCTTCCTGCGCAAAGGTTTGGACTAGGAAGAAAAAATTTTGGTCAACTCTGAAGGAACATCCGAAACATGGAAAACATTTTACAAGCAAACATTTTACAAACACTAAATAGCAGCGCCGGACTTAACCATTGTGACCAAGAATTCATGGAAAGAGAACAAGTAATCTACTATGTATATTTACAGGTCACTAAATAGCACGGCCGGACATAATAATTGTGGGAACCAATGAGAAACGGATTTCGCGGGGCCAAGTTTGGGTAGGGAAGCGGATAGATAATAAGTGAAATTTAAGAGTTTGTATTAGAAAATAAATTCGTCTATGCATTTTATTCATTTTTTACTACATACAGAATTACTTTACGAGCCTTGTGTGTAGCAAAGTCATACAGTATATCATAATAATTCTGTTTCCTACATAGAGCACTCTCAATAGCAAGAATTACCAAATAGTTCAATCTATCTTTGAGAATTATGTACCACAAGTAATTAATAATAATAATAATTTTATTTATAAAGCGCTGTTAACAAACAAAATGTAGGCTCAAGGCGCAGTAATACCATTACAAACACAAACACGACAATAGAGATCAAAAACTAATCTAAAAAAGTTTTAAACAAGTAGGTCTTAACGTTCTTCTTAAAAGTGGTATAGCATGTTGTCTGTCTGAGATCAATGGGGAGTGAGTTCCAAACCTTTGGTCCGTGCACTGAAAAAGCCCGCAGACCGTAGCTTTTGAGGGAGAAACGTGGCACCACTAAAAGCGTTGAGTCCATTGAGCGCAGGGCTCTCTGGTGGACATATGGAGTAATCAGTTCTCTTAAGTACAGGGGCATCTCATTGTTATATATACACTGATGACAAAGTGTGGCGACCTTGTAATCGATTCTCGCTTTCACAGGAAGCCAATGGAGCATGCGCAAGAGCGTAGTAGCAGAATCATGTCTTGTTTTTCTAAGTACTATTCGTGCGGCGTTGTTCTGTATACGTTGCAGTTAGGCTATTTTGTCATTCTTCATTAGTTTGAGGAGCGAGAAGCTTCTTTCACCAGATTACACAATTACGGCTAATGCATAATGCCGATTTTATTTATCGCGCTTAGGATTGGCGTTTTCCATATTGAATGACACCCCAAAATGACAATTTTTGTCTATATATTTCCGTATATTTTATTACACAGATGCATACAATTTTGATATTTCCCAAAAGTAATTTAACAGAATATATATTATATCGTATTATTAATTTTTATTAATCCAGTCCCATCTTTTTTTTTTGGACGTCTTTTGTACAGGTTCATTCTGGAGTTAATATCTATTGTGGGGAGCACTGTGAGCGGGGTCCTGTTTTCTCAAATAAAAACAAGATTCTAATAAAAAAAACATTCAAGCCATGTCATTAAAATAAACAAGGTTACAAAGACAGTTTGTGTGGAAACACAAATTCCAATTCAGGCAGGTAAAAAGGCAGGATTCAATATTTTCGGAAAGAATATCAATGAAATTCTATCAAAGGCAAATGATAGAGAAAAATGGAGAAAGAAGGTTGACAGATCTTGTGTGATGCCCCAGCGGTCCAGCAGACCAAAGGACAGGTGAGAGTGAATGTGAAGTTAGACGTGAACCTGGCCTAACTGATGTCTTATAATGATTATCTAATTGATCTAATTGTTTTGTAAAGTGTCAATCTCTTATTAAAAGCCTCAAGAAAAAAACAAAACATTTCGTAAAAAAAAAAATCCTTAAGTTAAGATTTCCACAGTTACGTATGCAGTACAGTTCCGCAGTTCACGAAATAATATGAAAAACTACTAATTAATTGTTGTTTTACATTATGTTTCACTTATACAAAATAGATTTTTTCTTTAAAAAAAAAACAAAAACAATTTTTTGTTTTAATGTAGTAGTTAGTTTATCAGAACTTACTTAACTTAGCAATACAAATGTAACAAAAAATTTTTTTTGACAAAAAAATCTAAAACCGTTTGCATTAATGTGTTATAGATATGGTTATAAAAAAAAATGTTCTCCCTTACTAAATAGCCTCCAGTGTTTTTTACTATTACTAGTGAATAGTTGTAAAAATGGTGTATTTTTATGAAAAAACTGCTTGCATACTTGATTTTAAAAATTAGATTTTTCGCTTTCAGAAAAGAAAAAAGTAGCCCTTGCATCAGAACTTTGAATGGTCTAAAATATTATGATGTCCGATTTCCCCTGTCTTTTCTAATTTACGAGATCTAAACGGACGGACAGACGGGCGGACAGACAAACCACACAAAACTAATAGCGTCTTTTCCCTTTTTTTTTTGGGGTGGGGGCGCTAAAAATAGTAATATTGCAACAATCTAGATCTTTAATAATGTGAACCACAAATACATTCTTAAAAAATGTGCGTAATATGTAGATACGATTTGCATTCTTATAACCTTTGTTAAAGAAAATCAATAATGTAACTTTAGACGTTAATTAAATGTAATATAATTCAAAAGAGCGATTTAAAACAATAGTTAGGCGTTAATCCTTTATCCCCCCCCCAAAAAAAAAAACACAAAAAAAAACAAAACAGAACAACCTATCTTATACTAATTATCACCCAGTATGTTCAACTGTACAACTCCGCCAGAGGATGGTCCCATGCCCGCCTGAAAAAGAAGGATGGTTGGGCTGCAGTTGGGCGTAGGGCTCGCAACCCTACCTTGTAGAAAAACCAATAACTACAGAAACACCAGTCAAAAAATCAACAGAAGTCACGGACCTGGGAGAAGATGACCTTCAGTGGGAAGGTTGTGATTCTAGATGTGATCACGTGTGTCTTATACTTATTTACGACTTAAACTGGGCTGGTTCCGGACAGAAAAGACTTTAGGGAGCAGAGACATGGAGAACCACCATCACCACCATGAAAAAAAATCCAGGTATTATCAATGCCTGTCTGAGAAAGATCCTTATGGAACATCCAAGTAAAGAGGAAGAGGGGACGGCACAGGAATACAGGGCGATTTGGAAGCAGATTGGCGAGACGCAAGGACAATTGAAGAGACTCGCCCAGAACCGAGACGCCTGGAGGAAGCTGGTTGGTAGCCTATGCCCAGAAGGGACCACAGACAGAGATAAGATGTTCTTAAACAAATCATTTAACGGAACGAGGAATCGAGGTTCTTTTGTTAATAAAATCGTTTCGATTGACGTCAAATGGAAAAAAAAAAAGGCTTAAGGCACAATGCTTAGTTAGAGTAGAAAATGTCTTTGTCAACACAATATAATCGCGAGTGCTAATAAACATTTGCTCACGAGAATTTGTTACACTTTTCACCACTGTGTGTCCAATAGCAACTTGTGAATATTATCTCAAACAAATCATTTAACCGAGCGAGAAATTAAGGTACTTTTATTAATAAAATCGTTCTGTATGTATGTCAGAATGGACGAAATCTCTTTAATTGTCACTACACGGCTTAGTTAGACTAAACAAAATGTCTTTGTAAACACGAGAGAATCACAAGGGCTAATAAACATTTGCACACGAGTTCTTATAGCTGTGACCAATAGCAACACATAAAAGTACATCCCTAGCCTAGATCTCATACAAACTATAAACCGAACTAGGACTCGATATATTTTTATAAATTAACTCTTTCCGAATGATGTCAAAGAGAAACAATTCATTTTACGTCACAAGGCTTTGTTTAGACTAAATATTTCTTAGTAAACACGAGAGCGTTCTAAAGAATCACAAAGGCTAAAAACATTTGCGCACGAGTTCTTGTAGCAATGTTTCCAATTAATGCAACTAGTGAAAATCATCAAATATGATTCTCAAACAAATCATTTAATCGAGCCACGAATCGGGGTAGTGCCTACTTATTGATAACTATACTTTGAGACTTTCCGGCATGAAAGTAAACTGTTATGAATTTCAGAATTTAATGTCTTTTAGTAGATATTTTTTTTTAACTGGAAAAAAAATCCCGCAAAATAACGCATATTCCGGGGTGTCTACAGTGCAATATCCTGCTACTCTTCTATTAAAAAAACTGTTGGTCAATATCAGATCTGCTATTCATTGGACTTTATTAATGGAGTCCAGCGACGGTAGAAAAACAAATCAATGTGTGAAATGTTATTTTAAAAAGCTTAAATCCACTCTCTCTGTCTGGTAAAAAGTTTGTAGCCTACACGTTAATTCTCCCACACCCAATTTCGAAACAAGTTGAAATTTCGCACAATAATTTTTTGTACCTTACAAAACAAAAATAAATTGTAAACAATAACCAATTAGTTAATTAACAATTTGTAATTAATTATTTTGGTATCGAACAAGGGAAAGAAATCTTGTGGTATAAGTGGAATAAGTCCCCTTGACTTGAGGTGGCTTGAGCTAGTACTAAAAAAAATACACAGATCTTGGGTAAAACACTCATTAAATAAAGTACTGTAAATGTGTAGTTTCAGGTCTTTTCTATCTATAACGAAACCTCTATCGGATTTTATCCCAACTAACCGCATTTTTGTGCAGAATTATTTTCTCTATCAGGCACACTTAAAATTATAGCAAAATAATGTCAATCCTATACTCTTAGGCGAGCAATTCTTGTATATTGAATTGATATATATATTTTATTTCGAAAACGGCTCTAACGATTTTCTTTAAAATTTCAAGGTATGTGCATAATCGTGAGAACAAAAAATTCTCAACTCATTGGTCACATCGGGAAAACTCGAGGTCGACCGTTATATCGGTTTGAAAATGGCTCATTATCGAAAAATTAATTTTGGCTAGAATGTTTTATGAATGAAATTTTCTATATGACGTCAATGGGAAAAAAAAACTTGACACCGCTTACGTCACTAGGCTCACAGCAGTACACTAAGACTTTTCTTCGCAAACAAGAACATGTTTAAATAAATCAATGGGCGTAATTAAACATTTGCGCACCATTGTTACGTGGGCATCTTAGTGTGAATGTGAAATGGTGCGATTGCGTGTTGAAAGAAAAGAGAACCGAAATGGAGGACTATGAACAAGAAAGTGTTTTCAGTGTTAATAAAGATTAAAGTATTTATAAACTGTGATTTGTCGTTTACATGTCTAAAGAGTCTCATCCAATATGAAAACGTAACAAGTGGCGCTCTCTTTTCTTTCAACACGCAATCGCACCATTTCACATTCACACTAAGATGCGCACGTAACAACCATCTTATTGTACATTGATCCATTATGAAACTATGGAAGAAAAATAATGAAATTAAATATCTTTATGTATGATTAGTTATTGTGTTTTATAGGCTTTATAAATTGTTTACACTTTAATTGCTTAGACCCGTAGGTAGCTTTTACTTTGTTATTATTTTGCTGGTGAATTATTGCAATGTGTTTAATCTTCGAAGTCTACTGTTCCATACCAAAACATAGGAAATGGTCATAACACAGCTTATCTATGCCTTATTTGCACAACCAGGGCCGGCCCTAACATTTACGGGGCCTTATGTGAAATGGATTGCGCGCGTACCAGTAAGGGTAGGCATACGGATAATAAGTGAAAATAAAGATTTTGTATTAGAAAATAAATTCTTATTTGCATTAATTTTTACTAAATGAAAGCTGACGATGCCGTTTTTTTTATATCACGCGTAGGACTGGCGTTTACCATATTGATTGACAACCCAAAATGACAATTAAGTCTTTTTAAGGATTTTATGAGTTTCAGATTTCCAGGAGCTCCTTGAAAACAAGGAGACCACGAGAACCCTATTATAAATTATAATGGTTTAATTTACACCTAGAATAAGCGCGGGGCTTTTGAACCTTCGGGGTCCACTGCGGCAGCATAGGCCTAAGGCTGGCCTTGATGATATCCAGCTCGCGGTCAACGAATTTTCATCACGCTGCTGCTTTTTTTGGTTAACCTATAAACCTCGGTAAAACAGAAGTCATGTTCCAGAAGTCACCCAATAAAACCTACTCAGCCCAAAGATCACTGCGCATAGACATCCCTTAAAGTGGTAGATAACTTCACATTATCTGGGAAGCATAGTATCAAATGACGCATTGCTTTAAAGAGAGGCTGATATGTGATCAGGGATAGTCGTGCTTTTGAACGCCCCCAAGCGAGAGTGTGGCGAAATAAATCGCACCGCCTGTCTACAAAAATCAGTGTCAACCAGTGATTCTCTCAACCCCTCTATGTGGATCTGAGACATGTGTACTTTATAGAAAGCAACTAAGACTTCTTGAACGACTTCACCAAAGACCGCAATACAAACAGCGATATTCTTGCAAAATGGTATGAACTTCTTATACTCCGACAGGCACACTTTGCAGGGTACTTATTCCGTATGGGGGACGAACATATTTTTGGCAATCTTTTTTTTTTCAGTAAGCTAAAAGGTTGTCGGAGTAACAGAAATGCCTCACAATAACGCTTCTTTAGAATACTGACGCGAAGTTTTTAAGTCTCTAAGGAAAAAATGCGCGATTTTACTTTGTTACTAGGTGCACGTTTTACTCTATAATATAGAGATTTTGCATAACTTTATGATTCTTACTAAAGCCATAATAATAAGGCTTGTCTTCGAGTCCGAAGATTAGTGAGGAATGCAATATTTTAACCGTGGCTGCACAGCCCCAGCTGTGACCTACATATTTTGCCACATCCAGGGCAAGCATAACTATTGTCCGCAGATGGTCGATTTAGATTTTCTTTTCGCCGTCTGCGTTTGTCCTCGGCAGCAGATTTTCTTTTGGTCTCAAACGTGTATCCCGCGGCCTTCTTGAGTGACCTCCAGCTGTCTCGTTCGGAGGCCGCATACATCCAGGTGCTCTCTTCTATGTCAGCCAAGGAAAGTTGACACCTAAGCTGGTCTTTGAAGCGTTTCCGTGAGGCGCCTCTGTTACGTCGACCACCTTTTAGCTCACCAAAAAAAGACTCCCTTTGGCATACGTTCGTCTCCCATACGGGATACGTGCCCTACCCAGTGCAACTGTCGGACCACCGTTTGTCCATGATGGAGCGCAAGCATCTTTGGTGAAAGCACTCAAGAAGTCTTAGTTGTTTTCTGTAAAGTGTCCATGTCTCAGAGCCATAATGAATATATTAATTGCAATATTAAATGTCAGAAACTAACCATTTTAGAAGTTACACTGCAAAGACTTTCTTACAAGCCTATAATAGCCCAATAGTTTTACTCGAAAGAAGCAATGTAAAACGTTAAGACGTGAGCTGTGGTTTTCTATAGGCCTACTTTTGGTGGGACTTTCTATTCTAATCGCCATGTACAATTACATTGAGAACTGACGTAACGAAAAAGCAACTCTTCGGATTGATAGTCTTCATTTTCGTAATTACAAAAATATTCCCAAAATGACTTCAGGTATATATATTATCCTTCCTTAACAAATTATTCATTCGAGCGAGGTTCGGTCACCTGATATTTTAATTTAAAAAGAGAACTGAAAAATGCAAAAGATATATTAGGAAAAAGATACGTCCGGCCCAATTTATAATTCTTATTTTAAACCAAAGAAACAAACGCATAAGCGCAATATTCCTAATCACCATAGACATAAATAAATATAGACTGGAAAAAGGAAATAACTTCATGTAATATATCTATTGTTTTCGGATTTCCGAATTCTGAAAAGTTGCATGATCTTCAGTCTTAGAGATTAAACAAAAATACACTGCTGTATAAACAAGTACACAAAATTGCAAATCACGAAAATTCGTTTTATAAAACTCTTTTATCGGCCAGTCTATATGTATGCTAATCACACAGATTGTTAGTCCATGGAATGTTAGTTTAGATCAGAGTTTACCAAACTTTCGACATATGCGCAACCCTTCAATAATTTTCGTAACTCAAGAGTACCCCCCACCCCCTAAAAAAAGAGGATAATAAACGAAAAATACAATTGTTCATGATAAGATATTTATAAAATTTACATTATTAATAAAAAATGTAGATTCTACTGAGATGACAGGTCATTAGGCTACAGTTCGGTTCCCTGGTTGTTAATTTTAATCTAATATTTTGTTCCACGTTTAATGTTGCATTCTTTATTCTCGACTTAATGCTAAAAAATTGCCCCTATACCAGGATAAAAGAGGGAAATATTTTAGAACAGACAACCTCAGAACACCATTTGATAATAATAAGTTGATTGCGTTGATCCTGGAAAATACTGGGCTTTATCCGAGAGGTGGGGTTGACTATTAAAATTTGACCTTAGATCTGGCATAGTACTTATAAATATGTACATATTTACAACACATTTTTATTAGATTATTACAATTTTTAATATTTGAGTTATAAGTGGACCTTATTTTTAAGGCCGGTGGGTAATCTAGTTCTAGATTCTATATAGGCCTGTAGCCGTGACTTCCGTGTCGAAGGTGCCGCTGTAGCTGATGGTAAATTGTTACGCAGGAGAAAATGTCTTCAAAATTAACGAAAAAAAAAACAAGATGTATCATAAATATTAAACACAGAATCAGACCTATCTAGATCTAATTACGTTACAATGCTACGTAGTCGTAAGTTTACATCCCAACTCCAAGACATTAAATAATTTAAAAAATGGAAATGAGGGTTTATTCAGTGTATAACACACAAGTGACTATAGTCGTCACTATAGTCACTAGATGATAGATCTACACTGTCTACTACAGTCTAGATCAAGACATTGAAATTCATTGAAAATTTGAAGAGCAGCATTTCACACTCACAGTCACACTACTGACTATGTCTATAGACATAGACTCTTATAGAGTATCTATATCTAGTAGTATGAGTAGTAGATTCTAAATTCAAAAATTCTAGTACAATCTCATAATCTACTCACATTCTCAGTCTACTCATGAGACATAGTAGTCATAGTCATACTGTCATTACTACTTTACTATATTCTAGATCTATGTTAGTATATTATAGTATATACTATATATTATATAGACATTCTAAGACATTGACTTGACATTCACATTGCTGATAACACTTTTTTTTTTACACTCACTGACACTACTCACTCAGTCTACTGTCACACTGTCAGTCACAGTGTCTTAGTCACTAAGAAGTAGAAGTAGCCGCAGTGACAATGTAATCGAAGAATGACAATTTAATAATGATTGGCTCTACCTTTTTACTTTCTTTTTTTTTTTTTAAAATATTACTAGATGTAGACTAGATCTAGATCTAAATGTTACTTTATAATATTAGATTTAGAGTCTAGACTTAGAACCATGCTTTAATTATTAATTATTTATATTTAAGTGTATTTTATTATTAGAGATCTATTATTTATACACTAATTTATATGTTTATTCTATGGATCTACTGATCTAGGGCTAGGGTTTGACATTTTAAAAAATCAAACAATAACATACTCATGAGACTGTATGTCTTCTATGATCTTTTGTAGAACAACTAGAGTCTATCTATTGTTCATCTAAATCTTGTCATTCTTGTGGAATATTGGTTGAGATGAATGCCTGAGCATTATTTATGGTTTGAATGA
The DNA here is from genome assembly GCF_947242115.1 of Biomphalaria glabrata. Taxonomy (NCBI): domain Eukaryota; kingdom Metazoa; phylum Mollusca; class Gastropoda; family Planorbidae; genus Biomphalaria; species Biomphalaria glabrata. Next base: position 23,205,332 of record NC_074718.1, on the reverse strand, counting down.
TGTTGACCATAAAGCAGTCCTCTCCTCTCCATGCAGCTGATGTGTCCAAAGGAACTGCTAATATCCAATTTACAGTTAGGGATTTGTAGCGTTGCAGGTTCTGCCAGGTTGTAGCATTGTGTGCCACAAGGAGCCTAAGAGTCTCATGCTCCTGATTATTTATCAGAGTTGTCTCCCGAAGCCTTTCTCTTGTTTGGGTACATCCACGAGGCAGCAGAGGTTTGAATTTAAAATTAACCTTCTCCTAAGTAGGTAGCTAACCAAGGTTAATGAGCCCCTCCGGCCCAAAGCTTAATGGTTGAGGCGCCAGTTGCTCACCTTTGTCCCTAATAACAGTTCCAACTGCGTCAATATTTGAGCTGCACATTAAGGCCAGGACAGGAGTTGGACTGGCTCTCAGCTCCTCCAGCTCAGGGGCTATTTGAGATGCATGCATGTAAAACTATAAGATAAGTTTTATTAAAGTATTTTATATAAAATGGAAATTTTGAGCTAATTATCCATGTCACTACTATTGGAAAAATGAAAACTGACCACAGTGGACAAATCAACAGCTCTGGGTCTATATTAGATCTAGGAAATAAAATATGATCCAAAGTAGGACAAAAATATTATTTATGATATTTATTCTTATTTCCACAAAACTTTATATGAAAACCATTTAAAAACACATAGAATGAATGTTCTGAGCTCATTATCCCCTATCACTATGATCCAGAATATAAATCTAAAAAAATCTTTCACTGTAAAAACACATTCAAAGAAGGAAATTTCAGATGTTTAGCAAAATGAAACTATTTAAGATATTACTTTAAGCAATTAAAAAAATATACAGGAGTAAAGAAAAATAATAATAATTTCAAAACACTGACGTTTCCAGCATTGATCAGGGCTTTATGGCTGGGTAAAATCAACAATGGCAGCGTCGTTACAGAGTCAAAGAGTTAATCTCTGGAGCACCACATATGATTTGTCGACTGTCTTTCTCAATTCTTCTTTGTCTTTTGCATTGAATAGAATCTATTGCAATGACAAGCCTGTCCATTCTTTAATTTTGTCTTCGCATTGCTTTCACTGTCTGCCTCTTCTTCTCTTTCTTGGTACTATTTTCTGAAGGAATTTAAGTCTTTGCAAGCCCTGAGCCTGAGGACTTTGTGATATGGCCATAAAGTTTCAGCTTGCATTTTTGGACAGTGGTGAGCTCAGGAGGCCCAATAGCCATTGTAATCCTGTTTTTAATCTCATCATTTGTGATGCTGTCTTTGTAGGTAATACCTAGTATCCTTCTATAGCATTTCAGTTCCATTGCTAGGCAATGCCTTTGTTTTCCAGATTGTTTTGACCTGTGGACTCTGCAATTCTGGCCTGTAGTTCAGTTTTGGTTCTTTTGACTGAATGGATAGCTCCAAGGTATCTAAAACTTCTGGCACTTGCCAACTTTTTGCCTCCGATACTGATGTTCATTTGAAAGCCCTAACACCATCTGTAAAAGCACTAAATTTATACATTTTGATTACTATAGCATCATTTAATATACGCTTAGAATCAGCCAGGTAAACAAACAATTTTGCAGATTTATAGACCAACAGTTTATAATTGACATGTATGATAAATATTAGGTTAACATATATGTAGACTCTATGTGTTGGATGTTATTATCTTATTTTTTTTTTTAGAATGTCTCCTTTTTATAAGTAGATTTTCATAGATGATAAGAAAACAAAAATAATAACAATCATTAACTGATTAGTGATAAACTAGCTCTAGATCTAGAAGCTTAATAGATCAATCATTACCAATTTTTCTTGTGACACCCTCAGCAAATAAAAAAAAGGCTGCTCTTCCTCCCTCAGGCCAGCATGGTCTGTGCAATGTTCTTGCATTTTTAGCAACAGAAATGCATTCTCTTGACAACTATAGCACAAACTGTATGATGATATATATATATATAAAAGCTTCAGGTCAAATCAAATTATATGTATAGATGGGGCATCATGTGCAAATACCAAAATGTGAAAGTCATTTGAGGCACCCATAACAATGGAATGGTAGTTTATCAGATCCTTAAGGACAACAAACCCCTGAAAGGCCAAGATTTAGCTAATGAATTCATAAAGTATTTCCAAAGCGTAGGACAAATACAAATCAATGAAAGTAGAAATAAAGGTGTAAACTCAGAAATCCAAGAAAATATTACTCCTTGGGAATGACCACAAACCTTAGAATGAAGGAACTAGATGAAGCCCTAAAAATCCTCAAACCAAAACAAGCCCCAGGCCCAGATAAAAATTTTGACATGCTTCTTCACATGGGTTCCCAAGCCAAAAGAAAACTGCTTCAAATATTTAATGCTAGCTGGAAATCAGTCTGAATCCCAAACATCTGGAAAAAAGCCATTATGATCCCTATACTAAAGCAAGGCAAACCAAAAAATAAACTGGATTGCTACCGTCCCATCAGCCTCACTAGCTGTACTTGCAAACTTATGGAAAGAGTGGTGAATAACAGACTCACTTGAGTCAAATAACCTACTCACTGAAGCCCGGGCTGGCTTTAGAAAAGGAAGATCCACAGAATATCACATCGTCTTCATCACAGAAGAAATAGAAGACGGCTTTCAAGAAATGAAACCCAACAACGATTGTGTGGGTTGACTTAGAAAAAGCATTTGATAAAGTCTTGGAACAAGGTCTCTTACTCAAGCTAATCCACCATCACATATCCCACAGAATATACAACTAGATAAAGGAATATCTAAATAATCGAAAATCTTTAGTTTGCATGCAAGGGCGAAGAAGTCACACAGTGGGTATAAAAAATGGCGTCCCCCAAGGAGGAGTCCTATCCCCAACCATTTTCCTAATATTCATAAATGATCTAAATCAAAACCTACCAAGAAAAGTTAAAAGCAGCATGTATGCAGATGACCTTGTCTTAATTAGCACAGAAGAATTTGTAGGAACATCGAAATTTTGATTACAAGATGCTCTCAATAAACTCAATAAATGGGCCAAAGACATCAACACAAAAAAGACAACATATACCATCTTCTCACTGTCAACAAAACAACAAACAATAAAATTAACATTAGATAAGGAAGCTTTAGAAAAAAATGACAGCCCTACTTATCTTGGAGTCGCATGTGACCTGAGATTAACCTGGAAAAACCAAAAAGATAAAACACAGAGTAAAGGCATCCAGAGATTATCTCTTAGCTGGCACAGATTGGGGAGCTAATCACAACATCCTGAAAAGATCTATACCAGTTACGTAAGACCTGTTCTAGAATATGGTGCCACAGCACGGGGCTCAGCAGCACAAACCAACTTAAGAAAAATAGACAAGGTTTAAAACATTGGTCTAAGGATAATGACAGAAGCAATCAAAACAACACCCATAAGAGCTATGGAGAAAACTGCTGCCATGGTCTCTCTGGATGAAAGGAAAATCCTTTCCCAATTCACTAAATTGGAAATCTTGGAGAGGCACCCTCTCAAAACAAAAATCCACAAAACTGGCACAAAAAGTCTCAAAAGGACCAATTTCATACAGGAATCTCTAAACCTAAAAAAGAAACACCAACTTGAAAAAATAACTCTGGAATCGACGATACATCATAATGAATCTCTCCCCTGGGACAAAAGCTCTCTTCCTACTATAAGAGACCATATTAAAAATATAATAAAAAAATCAGACTACATTCCAACAGAGCTCAAGGAAATAGTGAACTTTCTACAAACTCATTATCCTGGCAATCAGTGGATCAAAGTTTACACGGATGGCTCATCCCATGAAGCCACCACAAATGGAGGAGCTGGAATACTCATCGAATGGCCCGATGGAGAAAAACTAGAAAAATCTATTGCAACTGGAGAGCTCTCTGACAGCCACAGAGCAGAAAGGGAGGCACTAGAACTAGCTGCTACCATGCTAGCAAATCATCCAAGTACCCCGATGCGAAAACAACCCTCCAAAACTCTGATTCCTCTTATATAAAACGACTCAGGACAGCACTTACATAGCTCAATAACAACAGCATAAAAATTGTTATTTAATGGATACCAGCTCATATAGAACTAGAAGGAAATGAGAAGGCTGACAAACTCACCAAGAGTGGGAGAACAAACTCACAAAAAACAATTTCACTCTATCCAGAAGAAATGAAGAAACTAATAGTAAATAAAATAAATGAGAAATGGACAAGCTCTCATTCAAATCACAAGAAAGATGATGCCTATTATAAGCTATCCCAACAAGATCAACGTCTAACCTTTCATATCAGGACTGGACACAACAGAATGAGACAACATATGTACTGGAAGCTCAAAATTGGAACCAGTGAAATCTGCCCATGTGGAGTGTCACCAGAGAAAGCTGACCATGTCCTCCAAAGCTGCTCTCTTTACCAAGAGGCCCCAATAGAAGAAAACTATATGGTGAGCTCCCTGATTTGGAAACCACTGCGCAGTTTATCTCATATATTGGTCTAGTCATCTGAACGCTCCAACATAAAAATGAGAAGGAAGAAGAAGAAGATCCTTAAAGGTGAGGTTTATAATTATTTTGCCTGCTATCATCCCCTGCTTTTCTAAAGAAGATCTGGGCTAGGAAGTTATAATCTCCATTGTTGAGGTTACACACGAAACTTATAAGTACACAACATAGACTGGCTAAAATTATCAAATAATAGAGCATTTCAACAGAAAATAAAGTAGAACATTGATATGAATACATTATTATATCTTTAGTTCAACTTAAATAAATTATACACAAAAATTGATAAGGTCTCATTTAAAAAAAAATGTCTTTATTGATTATATTCTCTTTGTTTATTCTTAATATTTAATAAGATAAGCTACAGATTCAGGTAAGAGCAAGCAAATTCCAACTTTATTCTGTTGTCTCTATCTTTAAACCAAAAATGTTAATCTCAAGTTCATTCTTTACTCAGTTATCCACTTGTATCAAAGGATGAAGGTGTGATAGTTCATCATTATTTAGTCAATAAAACCAAAAGAGTTTCACCTTCTGTTAAGTACATTGTTGCTCACATTACTACATTTTACAGATCAGTCTCTACGATTCCTTTAAGTCTCAGTTGTATGAATAGGATGGATTTGATGTTGAAGTGAAAATGTTCCAACCATACATTATTGTTCAAGTTCTCATTTCTTTTCTAGATTCTCTATTTTATTTTACTTAGCTATTTATTGACTGATTCTTTGTGTTTATCTCTTTTATTCAGAGGAGTAACAAGGTTTTCTGTTGAAATGCACTTCTTTTGACTAGCAGCTGATGCTAGTTCTTATTAGCTTAAGTCTTGAATTTCTTAAGGTTCTTGATACACTGCATATCTGCTAATTGTGGGCCATAAATGATAATGTTGTTTTGTAGATCAGATAATGTTCCTAACCACTTTATTTCTACTGAGTTCTGCCATCCACCTTACTGAGACATATTCACAATTACCCCACCCCCTAAAAAAATGGACACAAATTTTATTGACATCCCATTATAACTTTGGTAATGATCTAAGTGAGTAGTGGACTTTATTTTATATGATTTTTTTTTTAAATTTTTCTTCACCCATAAAGTTTGTTCAATTATTTGCCCATTTTTTAGGCAAACATCACAGGCTGTAATTTACTTATTTATGAATATGATATGAATGTTATAAGGTGGCTTCAAAGTAGTTTACATCTAGTACAGTCTTAGAACGACTATGGTTCATCTCGCACACTTTTTCATGTGGCTGTGGAAACCTATTTTGGAAGACACTCCCATCCACAAATATCACAGGTAAAGGTGGCTTTCGCTTCAGTGGTAGAGGAGCTGGCCATTTTTTGCATTGTACGTTTTTCTTCCAGAGCTTAGGCCCATGTTTTTTCGCTGTCCATAGCTTTCTTGGTCACTGCCTCTCTCCATCTGGTGTGGTCTAGAGCTATGTCTTCCCAATGGTCAGTATTGATGTTCACTAATTTGAGGTCCCGTTTTATTACATCTATGTAACGGAGGTGGGGGCGACCAGTTTTTCTTGAGCCAGTCGCGAGTTGTCCGTAGAGGATGACTTTCGGGATGGGATTGTCCTCCATCCAGCGAACATGTCCAAGCCAGCGCAAGCGGCGTTGTCTGATATGCTTTGCGTGATATGATTCACTGCCATACAGTAGCATACTCATAACGCATGCCTTGTAGACTTCCACTTTGGTCACTATAGTGAAGTTCTGGTTTTCCCAAACTCTTGACCTGAACCTGAGTCTAGCGAAGGTCGAGGCAGCCTTCCCTATGCGTTTTTTTATCTCCTCTTCAAGAGACAGGTCGTCTTGAATTGTTAATCCCAGATAGCAGAATTCATTTACGGCATCCAGCTTGTTATCTCGTCTATGAGAATTGAGGGTGGTGCTGTAGCAGGTGGTCCCATAAAATTTGTTTTCTTCATGCTAATAGTTAAGCCATATATCCTTTACAGGCCTGAGATAAGCTGGACATTAGTGACTGAAGTTCCTCTTGTGAGTGTGTCACTACCGCTGCATCATCTGCAAATAGCATATCTCTTATGAGGGTGGTTCTGATTTTAGTTTTGGCCCTCAGTCTGGCAATATTTAGGAGTTTGCCATCAAATCTGGAATGGAGATAGATGCCTTCGGTGGATTAGGATTGAAAATAGTATTCTAAAGAGGGTTGGGGCCAGGACACATCCTTATTTAACTCCGCTATTTATACTGAAACTTTTGGAGCAGGCACCGTTGAATTGCACTGTACCCATCATATATTGGTGGAAGGAGACAATTACATTTAGTAGCTTGGGTGGACAGCCTATTATCTGTAAAATTTTAAAGAGGCCATCTCTGCTGACTAGATCGAAGGCCTTTGTCAGGTCAATGAATGCAATATACAAAGGCATCCTTATATAGTACTATACACTAATAAATACACATTTTTACAATCTTTAATTGATTTTTTTTTTTAAATGCTGGGAAACCAAAAGTGTTAAAAATCAAATTTATTTTAATATTGTAACTATGAAAAATGCTTCAAATACTGGTATATTCTATCATGCCTATACACGTAATAGTTATTTTTTATATTAAAAGAAAAAAAAACCTATTTCAGTAGTTCTATTCAAAGATAAGAATTTTAGAAAAAATTTTATCTTTTACTGATTTTACTGTCATTACTTAAAAAAAAAGTATTATTGAAGTGTATTTCTTATCATTTTTTTTCACAGAGCCATATGGTCAAGAAGTATGTTGATGTTTAACTATAACTGGCTGAATATGATTTGGTAGCTTTTAAGTATTTTATAGACAAATAAAAGTTAAGATAGATTATCCATATCACAGTTTTGACTGTTCAAGGTGGCCTAGTTGAATTTATTCCTAGGGTTGTGGTCTACAAATTTAAAAAGTTGTAAATGATTATGACATGTCATCTGAAAAATGTCTACAGGGTTTGGAACTGCAGCTGATAGAGGTGAGAATAATGTTTTATGTTCTGTTTTGAATATAATGAAAGAAAAATGTAGAAATTCATAAGTATATGTGTATAAAACGGAATGGTCTGATGCTATAAGATAATAAACTATGATTTGAAAATTGCTTCACATTAATTTTTAAATACATTATAAGTAAGATACATTCACATTTTTCCACCTTAAATGTTGAGACTTCAACAAAGTTAACATCCTAATTCTTTCTCTCTAGAATTATTTTCCATTCTGTCAGATAACTTCCATTTGCCAATTTGTATGACTAAACTTCAATGATTTCTTTTTTAAAATCAGTATAAGTATTATATTTTGTATATTATTAAAGGGAAATGCATGCCCTTTCTAAATAATTAAAGTTTATCTTAATAGATAAAAATATTGATTTAGGATACTTAAAATGAAAAAAGAACATTTAGACTGCGGACCATTTACATAGATCAAGAGTTGCCTACAAGTACGCATCTTGCATATTTTTGTACGCAAATGGACATGAAATTAAGCGGGTATGGTATATGATTTAAAAAAATACACATTTTCCCTGCAAAAGCAAAAAAAAAAAAAAAATAAAAAGGAAAACAAGTTAGTTGCTAATCATATGTAGAATCTATAGATCATTCCTTCAATGCCTGGAAATGGACTATTCTTATTAGATCTACTACGTTTTTATTTTCAACACGCCAAGATCTAAAATATTTAAATAAATCTTGCTGATGCAAATAAAGTGAAGATCCTTTCGATATGTCAGTTTATTTTAAATATTTTGAAAAGTCTAAAGTAATGTAAATAATTGCACATAATACAATTTTAAGCCATTGTGGATTTATACATAATATTTCTATGGTAAAGAACCAACAAATCATGGAGTAATTTAAAAGCCATTTTGTTTATAAGTAATAAGACACCATCATTTTATAGACAATCTTATTGAAGGGAATGTTTTTATCTGTTACCAAGTTTTATCGCCAAATCTTTGAAGTTGTAACAACTGTAAAGTCATTTTGATAACAAATATTCGAGCTTCGCGAGATTTAAATACCCAGTATTATAGAGGTAATGTTGAATATTTAAATGATTTTAAACACGAGTTTCTATTTTTTCAAACTTCTTGAAACAACTATTACGGTATTTGGTTCATTTTTGGAAAAATATAAAAACTCAAAATTAAATTGTAACTAGTTAAAAAGATGCAAGGAACAAAGAAAATGAAAGAAATTGAGTTTCAAAAGAGGGTTAGGGTACTGAAACAGATTGTTTCAAATCAATGATGACTGTGTGTCATTCCAAACACAAATTAGGCTTTCAGAAAAATGTATTCATTTTTTTTTTCTTTCTCTGCTTTTAAAAACAAAGGTTGAGATGCTGAAATCTATGTACCCCAATCCTGGAGAGTTTGACTTGGATGATCCTACCACTTTAGAACTTGTGAAAGCTGTTGTGTCTGGTGAGCTTGAGCTAACAGGTTTGGAAAGTCGCTTGGGTTACTCCATAAAAGTGACAGTTGAAAGCAACAAGAAGGTTAGAAATAGTTATTTCTTTCATGTTTGTAAGTTTATTTAAAGTAAAGTTCCCCATTCAAACCTTGGGATCTATAGGGCAGATGATGTAAAGGTTATCTGTTTCTGTGGCCCATGGTTAGTAAGGGTATCATGTAATCAACCACCTTTACTTTTCCCCAACTTATGTCAGGTACTCATTATAACTGGGTGGACTCAGAGGCACCCTAAAGATATTGAAATTAAAAATCCCAATCTTCACCAGTATTTGGACCCAGGAGCCAAGCACCTTACCATTCAGTCACCGTGCCTCCAAGTTTATTTAAAGGGTATTTAATAATAATTCCTATAATAATTGTGATTATCTATGTTGTTGTGACAAGTCAAAAGCTTGCTGTCAGAGTCACTCATACTTATCACAGCATTAATTATTATTATTCATTATTTATTTATTTTATTTTAATTATTTCCCCATCCTACCCCCAATTTCTTCACCCGCACCACCTTTTCCTCTCCAGGCTAGACTTAGTTGACCACATTGGAGATAGCTAGGCCGCGTCTTTTCATTTATCTTCCCTTGACCGGGGTAAAGATAAACAGTCACCTTCCCCGCCCCCTCTTCTCCCACGTCTCTCTTTGATCTAGGAGACCATGCGGACCAACACGCCCATTGACCTTTCCAATGTGCGACTCCCATCTCAAGTCTAATTCACCCACGTGTAAGATAATTCTAAGCCTAGGACATTCCCTGTTTCCGCCCGCATTTTCCAGGCCTATATAAAGTAGATCCAAATAAAATCAGACTCTCTTATTTCTCTATCGCTGTCAATCGAGTCTGGACTACTTCATATATTTTACTCCTAGAGGAATACCTGGTGGTAAGCCGAACTTAATCACAAGTTCCATCTTAGTTACTTTGTGCATATTTCTCACTGGAGATGATTATGTGTATTCTATTATTTTATTTACATTAATTAGCGCATTGTGTATTTCTCACTGTCGTAAGTAGAAAACATAAACATATCCTATGTATGTATTTAAGTATTGCATTAATCTATTAATGCTGCGTTGCTCAATTAATCGTTGATGCAACCATGTATATATTTGTACATCTTATTTTATTTCCTTTATCTCGGCTGACCGCCTTGATAATTTTACTAGCGCACTGATACTGCGTTTAGAAGAGAAGATATATGAATTATCTCCCCTTTACTCATTTTACTCTAACGAGAGTTGCGCCCCTTGAACGGACACCCTCTCCATTCAAGCGCGCTCCATTGTTCTCGGCCGACGGTCGTATGTAAACCATCGCCCATTCCCCCCCCCCCCACACCTTTCTCTCTTCCAACTTGTGTTGTTTATTGGAGTTTATTTCCCATTATATGTACATTCATTTTTATATTATTATTTCCCCTTTTATGTACATTTTTATATTGCTACTATCAGCCATCTATTTTTCCCTATCCCATGTTTCATCATCTCCATATTGTGCTCTAAAGCAATTTCACCAATCTGACGAATGCACCTCAGTCGAGGGCATCGATAAGATGCATGAGAGACATGTCCTAACTTGTCTTTATTTATTCGCAGCCTCCCTCAGGTGTCTGCCTATTTGCTGTTCAGTGTCTACTTGACACCACTCAACTATTTACCTATGTGCTTAGTGCTATTCAGCGCTACACTTGCCTATTTGCTGTTTAGTGTCTACTCGACACTACTCAACTATTTGCTATCAAGAATCCCCTATTGCCTATGTGCTTAGTGCTATTCAGCACTGCACTTGCCCATTTATCGGATCACTCATCTGCCTATTTATTTGGCATTGTCTGCCTAGTCAACTGCCTATTTGATATTGAGTATCATCTCCTGCCTACGTGGATCTACTCAACTCTACTACTTGGTGCTATCGGCCTTGCCCACCTATTCGACAGCCCACCTGTCAACTTATTAGGTGCGACGTTCGTATAGACCCAGATCTGTGCGAGACATCATAGCTACGCCAAACCTCTGCAACTCACTGGACCTATCCTGTTGCAAGAGTGATGATTAGACATAGTATTCACTAGAGATAGATGCAAACCCTCCCCCTTTTTATTCTTTTATGTAAATAAATATTCTTCATTTTAACTTTGTATCTTTCTTTCATTGCTTGTCTCGTTGCGTGCCTGCTCCCGATTTATATGCTGACGGGTTGGTGTGTGATAGTTTCAAAAGTAATCATCCCCTAGACATTAAACGCGCCAGCACACATCACTTTCCCCAACCTGTCACAGTTGTACGCAAACAATTTTGCTATTAAAGTTTTTATCTTCTGGAACAGTAAGTTTTAGAGGGTTTAATATTTGAAACTTAAATTATAACAAACATTCTGTAATGAATACAATATTGTTAAGCTTTAAGAACCAATTAAATAATAGAGAATACTATTGAAGCTGAATTTTGACAGTCATGAATCCTTTGATTTGTCTGCACTTAATGATTACCAAGTTTCTTACATTCTTTAGAGAAAAATGAAATGTAAAAAAAATGTGTCCATGAAGCTCTGAGATCTTTGTTGTATATAAAAAACAGTATGGTGTTAGTTATCAAAGTTAGTTTTGGCACGTAAATTTAGGATGTGTTTATTTTTTATGTTTTTGTGACTTTGACATAATTCTAAAAACAAAGACTAAGAATAAAGATGAAATAAAAAGTTAGTAGATAGGATAGTGACTTAAGATGCAGTCAAGTTTTATTTAGTAGGAGGTTTTCAGAATAAGTTATGTTGGAGTAGCAGCAACGTCAGTGGAAGACTCCCTTTGTTGATGCATTAAATGTTCTGAATTGCAACTCGTATATTGTAGGCCTACATTTGTGTTCTACTTGTTTATTGAAGTTAGCTCTAGCCTAGTCAAAACTATATACAGGACATAGAGAGGGGTCTTGTCAAATTGTTATAAAATGTCTCAGTTCTAAGAATTCCTATATCTATGTAGCAGTAAAGCAAATTCAGATCTTTTTATTGGTTACTTTTTGTGTTCACTGGTCTATTGATGTCTCTTTTAGCCTTTCTTGAAATTTTATTTAATGTCTTCTTCAAATTTTTTGCAGTTATGGAATTCAGGATGTCTACCTGACCTTTGTTTTTGCAATGATAAGTGTAATAAAACTTATTTCTTCCAAAATGAACATTTGAAACACATAAAGCTATAAAATAAAATCTAATTATCCCCCTTAGAAATAGAATCTATAAATAACCATTGGTCATTCAGAAGTACTGAAAATATGTTTTTCACTTTGTTGATTGCATACATTTTTTTCCTTGTCTATTAATATCGATGGCTTTTCTTATCTTTTTAAGTCTAGACAGTCCTAAATATTTTGTGCAAGTAGTTACTGCAAATTTCAGATTTAATCTGTGCTTAGTTTTTGGTTACCTTGACTTATACATTCCATCGCATTCTCCCATGGATGGAAAAAACAAAATAAAATTAGTTTGTCTTAGCATTAGGAACTAGAAATACATCAATGTGTTTTGTACAAGTTAATGATTAGTGTTTTATCTTAATTTACTTGTGATGAACTTCACTTTTATACTTTTATTTTCTTGCAAAAGTAGCATTTATATTCTTTGTCCCTATGTGTTTTAGGAATTTTTATTCATGTCAGCTGTAGTATTTGTTTGGTCTTGTTGCATTTTTCCCCCATTTAATGAATAATACTTCAACTAATATTGTACTTTTGACTTCTAATTCAATATTCTAATTTTAATTTTAGATATTGGTAGCAGAACTTGTGTGCAACCTTCCACATGAATATCCTTTTGTCAGACCTCAGATCTACACCAGAGTTCCTGAAATCAGCAGAGAACGACATAGGCAGCTGAGAGAGGAAATGAATAATGGTACTATTGTTTTTAATCCTTGTCACTCATTTAACATTTTATCTAATAAATTTCATAGGTTCATTCAAAAAAGATTCTTATTCTCTTCATAATAATTAAAGGTAAAACTTAACTAAGTCATTCCTGGGTGATATAGGTAACACATTTTATGTTCAAAGGTACATGGAAAGAAAGAGCACTTAAATAAAATTGTGGAGCTTTGAGTTAGAATCGACCATTAGGAATAGCAAGTGCTTCAAACTTTCTAACATTCTATGCAATTTATTTTTCCTTCTGTAATGCACTCAAATAAAAGTGTATTTATTTTTCATTATTGCTCTACATACTTTGCAAATGCACTCATTTGGTATAATTAAACTTAAGATCCAAGACTAAAGCAGTTAATGTAAATTAGACTGTTCCTTGAGGGACAACTAAATTTTTACATTGCTTTACAAAAGTCAAAGTTTAGGAAATTTTTGTTCAAACTTAGTTTGTTAAGTTTCATCTAATCTAATCTATCTTCTCTGGTAGACATCTTCCTTTATGTTTATACATTTCCAGAGTCCTTCTTTTCTTTGTGGCATCCAAATTGATCTTTCCAACTAAACTGACTCTACTCCATTACTCCATATGGGTTAGAATATGACCCAGGTTATGGCCATTTTTTTTTTATTAGTACTTGAATGTTTTAAAGCAATAATAAAAGTATTTACTTTTAAATAAGAGAAGTCAAAGAGGAGACATGATGGATAAGTAGTTAAGTGCTTAGTTAACCAACCAGGGGTCTTCAGTTCATTTCCTTCATTTCAGTTTGGATTTTCTCTGAGTCTGCCTAGCTCTGATATTTGTTGAGTGACTATGTGAGCTTGTCTAAACGTCTGACTTTATTTTAAATGCATTTTTTAAAACCTTTAGGTTTTCTATTGAACCTTTTTATTTTTTGGAAGTTTATTAGGACTGATTTATGTTACGTTTCTTAATTTTGAAATTTTAGAGCTAGAAAACATAGTTGAAGGTGAGCTGGCAGTCGGAGTGTTACTGGAATGGCTGAAAGAGCGTTTGTATACAGAAGTCAATTATTTGTTATCAGAGCCATCCAAAAAAAGTGAAGAAAAAAGATGCCTGGAACCTGGAAGGTGTAGTAGATATTTATATATTATGTTGTTATATAAACCTTTTTTACTTTTACAGATATTGTTTTTAGTGGTGTCACTAGGGGTGCGGGACACATTGGGTGACCCCCAGTAGAAGGTGACATCTAAGTGGAAAAAATGAACCAGAAAACTTAAAAAAAAATTTACTGTAAAAAAGACTCAAAAGTATAAGAATTTGTGTATAAAATTGTGCTTAATTTTCAATAGCAAGATGTTTTATTGCTTTTGTTGTTTTGATAAGTAGTGGACATGTCCAAAATTAAAAAATCACAGAAGTCTTAAGAGCAGTTATCAGGCATTAAAATGTGGAAAACTTCTGCAGCCGAATTTAAGCTACAAAAAAAAAAAAAATTGGCATGGAAGTCTTTGCTATGATCAACATGAAGAAGGAGAAATTGAGGAACATCTTGAAAGACTGCTTGATATAAAAAAATTTCTTGCAAGGAAGGTTGTGGCACTTCATTGCAAATGGAAGATGAGTCTTCACTGATAAGGAAATGTTCTTGAAATTGTGGAAATGTTATCTAAATATGACCCATTACTGAACTAATAACTTGTGATTGTAAGGCAGCCATGGGCACTAAAATGGTACTTTGAGCCTTGTACCAAAATTTAGAGGGTTTATAAATGTTTTAGCAGATTCTGTAAAGAGACAGAAATGCTCCAAGGTTACTGCGATATCATGTTTTCCAGCACACCTAACAAATTTCTATGAAGTCATAAGATATTTTAATATTAGCAATGGCTACATTCAAATGACAAATATTTTAGGATTTTTTCTTCAAAGAGGATCCCAGCTGATGGTACCAGTTCTGATATCTTAAAATGCCTGGAAAAGGATGGGCTTGACTTATTGGTGTGTTGATATCAGGGATATGATAAAGTAGCTTTAATGTCTGGAATTCATGAAGGAGTGCAAGCAATATTAAGAAAACAACAAAAATACAATTTTAATGGCTGTGTACACTGTTCAACTTAAAGCTTCATAACATTTTTGGTACTTCAAAAATGGTTTTGCTTTGTCGTTTTTACCATTCGATGATATATTTTAATCAGTCATACTTAAGGGTCATTTCAATGTCCATAAACAACTCACTGAAGCATTCTTCTTGCTACTGAAAGAACGATTTGTTGAATTTGTGAATGCGATTGAAGCTTTTTGGCTCTGCTCAGAAAATACAGACACTAGATGCGCAGCTCAAAGACCAGCTTTCTAATACATACCTATCATTACTTTTTTTGTGTGCAAAAAAAGACACTATAGAAATGAAAGATTATCGGTATCTAAGCTAGAACACTTCCATGTAATCTGTATGATTAATTTGACACATTATCTTAAAATGCTTTTAAGATAAGTCTTGTTAAATCAAACTAGCATGTTATTGCAACAGAAAAATAAATTTAATCACTATGAACATGTTAGGAGAGTAATCTGAAGATGCTGGATTCACTATTCAAGTAGAGAACAAAAGATTTGACCCCTTTTATATTGAGCCAGAGGACAAAATATTTTAACAGAAATACCAATATATCTACTGCAGCAAAGGTTAATCTTCAAGAAGCTATAACTGGGCAGTACTTATTATAATTCAAAAGGCAAGCCGATGGGAAATCTGTACCAGCCCTTTAATTAAGGCTTCAATAGCGTCTTACCCAATGCATGTTTTTGAGGTAACATATAAAAGAAGTTTTTGAAAACTGAAGTTAATTAAGAACTTTTGAGACATGAATTTCAAATCAGACAACTCTGTCCATTGAAAACAAAATCACAAAAGATATTGATTTTAAAGTTATTTATAAGTTTTCAAGTTTGAAATCCTGAAAAGTTCTTGTATGCTTATCAATAATAATAATTTTGTACCGATTAATACATTAGTCATCGGTTCAAAACTAGCACTATAATGTTTAACTGTTTCCATCAGGAGCTCTTTAAAGTCTACTAAGGAAAGCATGTTTAGTTAAAGTTCAAACTCTTTGTAATAAAAAAATCTTAAATTTTTATCTATGTCATAACTATTGAAAAAATGTCAGAAACAACGAAATTTTAAAATAGAATCGACACTCTTTTTAATGTTCAGTAACAACTAACAATGAATGTAAGTAATTACAATTACAAGTTACACCTTTCCTAGTGACGCCACTGATTGTTTTTAACCCAATAGATGCTATTTCCGGTTAAGAAAAACCCTTCCCAGGCCCTAAGCAAAGAGGGATAACCCTGAATTTAAAAATCCTAAAAAAAATATTTATTTTGAAAAAATAATGAAATTTAAGTTCTAATACTTATAAACAAACAACTTTGAAAAATATAATGAAAAAATATATACTTTTAATACCATTAGAATATAAAAAGGCTTCGAAAATACTCATACTCGTGGGGGCTTATACACTGGGGCTATGGGCCTGTTCATTTGAAAAATTATTTAAGCAATAATATTCTCCCGATTATATTAAAAATAGAATCGGTAATCTCCAAAATGATTTGTAATCACGCTTGCAATGAGACTAGAAGAAATCTTTATTATAAAAAGTTTAAAGCAAGTAAATTGAATAGGGGATTTTAGAAACGTTCCACTAGCTTTAGGACAAAACGGGAAAACGTTTCCAACTGCAGAAGGAGCTAATGGGTTAATGGTAGCTTACTTGGTTATTTCTTATAATTTTTTTTTTAAACAAACTAAACTTGATATAAGTCAATTAAAACTTGACTTTTTGGGAAGGGGTGATTAGATTTAAATGTACTAGTTTAACAATCGCAACCCAGCTAAATTGTTATGATCACATTCAAAATAATTTTCTCAAATATTTGTTAATGAGGGTTTTTTAAAACAGATTCTCTAAGTTTGCACTATATTAAAAAAATAATAGCTAAAACTTAAAATAGTGTTTTTTCTTTCCAGAGATACTTTTTCTAGAATGTGGATATTCAGCCATCACATCTACAGCAAAGTCAAACGGCTAGAAATTCTGGATTGGGGAAAAGAGTTAAAGCTTCATGGTTTTTGCATGCCAGGAAAACCAGGCATTATCTGTGCTGAGGGCATGACTTGTGATGTGGAAGAGTTCTGGCATAGAGTTCGTCGTTTGTCCTGGAAAAAGATTGGAATTGTTGAGCAAGAGGTAGACAATCTTATTATTTCTAATAGTTTGTGTCCCAAGTAACATTTCATTATATTTACCTGGTAATTTCTTGTAAGGTAATTTCTGTAAAATGAACAGGCTAATTTTTGTGAAAGTTGATTCTTCTATGATTTTCATACATATTTTTTTTAGAGAGAATAATTCTTAGTAGCATCTCAGGAATTCATGGGGGGAAAAACCTTGATATTATTGAATAGAAAACAAAAAAAATTATAAAGGTAAAAATCAAATATATGAAGATCAGTCCTAGGTTGCCCAGAACATCTGTCAAACAGTTCATCATTCAATAGCATGCAGTTGGACGGAAGGCTAGCATGTTTTGGCCAAAGTTTATAATCAGAACAAATATAATCTGAAAACAAACATAATCTGAAAAATTAATTCAAAATAAATAAATAAATTGCTCACCTTATAAGATGAATAATTATAAGAAATCAATGAATAGTGTTGGACATATTTCTTAAGTCCCAGATTTTCCGGTACGTGACGTTTTGGCCCCACCGTTTTGGCGACGGGACGTTTAGGCGCGAGATATCATTTGACAATAATTTAATAAGCATGTAGCTTTTATAACAATGTTTATTTCACTCTACCATAATATTGTATGTATAGTATGAATTCTAACACTGTTCAGCGAATTGTTTTTTTCTTTTTAATTATAAAGGTTTTGCTTATTTCATGAATATAGGCCTATAATAAGTCAGATTCCTGAGTTTACATGCTATATGTGAGTTCTGCTAATCGCACTGGATGACATTTTTGGATTTCTTTCCAAAAGATTTTTTTTTTATTTGACATTAGTGTAATATACGAACTAGCTAAGTGTCACACTTTAATATAACAAAAACCATGTTAACATCTAAAGATCTAATACGCTGAATTATGACAATAATTCCACACATAGTAAAGATCAAGACACGGAATGTGGTCAGTACAAACTCTAATGTGAATCCACAAATATAAACAAACACTATGGGCGACAATAGATAGAAACAAATTCACAACACTAAGATACTTTGAAAAGATATATTTTGAGAAATTGGGTAGGGGTGATTTGGGTGACACATCTCGCATTGACGCAGGTAGAGTTAAACAAATGAAGACAAGACCAGCACCAAGCACCTTGGGAATGGTCATTACCTGTGACACCTATCCTGCCCCCTCTCTTCTGCTCACATTTCACTCCTTGTATATACTCTTTCCTCCACCCCTCCCCACTCTCACGCGATTTTTGTTTTTAATTTTAAAGTAATATCTTAAAAAACTTTTTTCAAAATAAAAGTGTGCCTCTTAACTCAATGAGTGCGGGGCGTCTTTCCCAGAGACGGTCTGACTACCCTAAATGCACGGAACGTCTCTGGGAAAGACGCTTGTACCCTACCTTAGTTTCATTGCGTTTTTTAATCTAAATTTTTAACTAACAATGCTAGAACTATTTTCTCTCTATAAAAGAGTTCTTCATCCTATGTTTACATAGCAATAACAAGCTTTTAGCCTTATTTAGACTTTATTTGAAATTTTTTTTTTACGATATTGATTTATAAAAAATGCCACCATGGCTACAGTAGTACAAGACACACCCACAATGTTTACTACTGAAGAAACTTTATAATTATTCTATAATTTATCACAAATAAATAGTGATTTTGATCGAGATTAGATCCAGTAACTATTATATTATTATTATATATCTAGAGATCTAGCTAGATGTAGAGATAAAAGCTTAGATCTAGTCAATCTTGATATACATTCCAGACTTAGCCTTAGCCACCCTTGAACAATACTAGATCTGGATCTAGATAGTAAATACTAATTATAATATCCAAGTCTGTTGCTAAATCTAGACCTACTCTCTATCTAAATCTTCCCCTATAAACATGCCCATTACGGCCCAGTATCAGTTTTAATTAGGGTTATCCCCCTTTGCCCTAATTGCAGCCCTAAATAGCCCAAATCGCGCCCTAATGGGCGCGCATACCGTTTGCACATTGGCGTCATTAGGTTCCCATAAGGGACCAATACGGGCTACCCTAATCGTGCCAATATCGGCCCAGAATGGGTAAACCCACTTCCGGATTCATTGGGGATTTCCAGAATCGCGCCCTAATCAAGCCCATACTAGTCCCAATGGTTTAGTAACTGAGATTTTCATTGGGGTTTAATTAGGGATAACCCTTATTGTGCCAATATCGGTCCGATGCTGGCCTGAATGGTTTAGTAACTGAAATATTTGTTAGGGTTCAATTAGGGATAACCCTTATTGTGCCATTATCGGTCCAATGCTGGCCCTAATGGTTTAGTAATTGAAATATTAATTAGGGTTCAATTAGGGATAACCCTTATTGTGCCAATATCGGTCCGATGCTGGCCTGAATGGTTTAGTAACTGAAATATTTATTAGGGTTCAATTAGGGATAACCCTTATTGTGCCATTATCGGTCCAATGCTGGCCCTAATGGTTTAGTAATTGAAATATTAATTAGGGTTCAATTAGGGATAACCCTTATTGTGCCATTATCGGTCCGATGCTGGCCCTAATGGTTTAGTAACTGAAATATTTATTAGGGCTCAATTAGGTATTATCATGCAAATACTGTCTCCGATGGTTCAGTCATTAAATTTTATTATGGCTTAATTAGGAATAATCTTTAATGTTTTTCAATACTGTAGTTTAAAACAAATTCATTAGTGATTTTTTGTTTATAATGCCCTTTTTGTTCAAATGCAGCTCAATGGTTTAGTATGAGATTTTTAACCTTTTACATAGGTCTACTTTCACACTGATGATTTAGATCTAGCAATAGAATTATTTGACATAATTGTTTGGAAATTATAATAATTGAATCAGTGCATGATTTCTATATACATCTAGCTATAATGTCAACATATTTATAAAGTAATGGACAAGTTAAATTACATTTTTGGGTTTGAACACTATCAAACAATACAATTTTTGGTAACGTACTATATAAGACTTGCATGCTCTGATCATTTATTCTAAAATCAAACTTACACAATTAACTTTTTTTTATTTTTTATTCATGGAATAATTAACCAACACAAAAGACAAATATAACAGCACAAACAAGATATCAAGACAGCATTTTCATTCAATTCTCAGCATTCTTTACAAGCTGACTTCAAGACTGGTGGCAATAATTCATATTTTGACTTCCATGCAGCAGCTGGAACAAACAAACAAACAAATAAATATTATAGTCATGTAATAAAACTACCTTCAAGCTGTATTAATAATAAAAAGAATCTAACAATTAAACATCAGAAGACCTTACATTTATATATTACATTTATCTATGTGGACATACTATTTAACGGTTATATTTCCAGCCCTTGATGATAAAGGGTGCTCAAAAATTAGGTTGCTTCTAAAGCCTATTAAGCAACACAAAAATTAATGGTATTTCAAAATTTGGAGTTCAATCTTCTCCTTACATTAAATGTTATGAATTGGTGTCAGCAAATGTGGCACTGGTATTTGACTATGCTAAAAGTGCAATGGCAGACTAGATCGAGCTAGGCTTCAATTCATTCAATATTATATTTTGTCCAATTTATTTATATTAACTTTATCACAGGCTCTTACTAATACAACTATATTCTGTTGTAATTAGAGTTCTATGGTAATTTTAAAAATAAGTTGGTTGAAAAGTTATTCTAGAATTAAAATAAACAATTATCACAGTGAAACTTAAAAAAAACATTAAAAAAAAAACCACAACCAGCATATTTCAAAATTAGGATAGCATTTCTTTATTTACATTTAATAAATTCCATCCCATTAACAATTTACTTTCAGATTGCTGATCAGTAATCTAAAAGCAAAATTTAATTCTTACCTTCTTGAGCAGGCTTGCTTATGAAAAGATGATGAACAGCATCTGTACTGCATTCATAGGTTATTATTAACCTAAAAGATTAATGTCAACTTCCCCTAAAGAAAATGTGGCGATCTGTTAAAAAAAATAAAAAAATAAATAAATAAAAACATAAAAAATGTTTAAAGAATGCAAAAAAAATAATATTACAATAGAGGCAAAACACAAAATGTTTAAGGTAAGGTATACAAGAAGGATTGTTGCTATATAATGACATTAGGTCAAAAACAATTCTATGTAGGCCCTATTTTCATTGTATAAATGTTCATTATAATTTTTTATGCAAATTAATAATGAACTTAAATCTCAGTGAAATTACAAAAAGCTGAAGATATTGCTCTCGAACATTGTTTCACAAGATTAACATTTATTTTACATTTTCTTTATTTAATCGATTTGATCTCATTAAAATTTTCATTTGGTTTGGGGGGATGGGGGGGGGGGGGGTGTCACTGATCAGTAATCTTAAAGAAAAATTTATTCTTCGTACCTTTTTGAGCAGGCTTCCTCATGAAAAGATATTGAACAGCCTCTGTAGTGCATACATAGACAATTCTTATTGTCAGCTGCCCTTAAAGAAAACTGGCATTCTAAAAAAAAAAAAAATAAAAAAAAAAAAATTACAATAAAGACAAATCCTGAAATGTTTATGGTATGGTGTATAAGAAAAACTGTTGCTATAGCCTAATGATGAGACTCTGTATTTTTTCTTTAACAGTATCCACACAATGAAATTTTAAAAAGCCTAAGCCTTAGCTAAGCCTATAGAATGAATCCTAGATCAAATTGTAGAAAAATGTATAATATAATAATTAGTATTAAGACCTCTAGATATTCTAGCTAGATCTAAATATAATCTAGATCTATGTCTAGTTTATAGATCTAGAATTTCTAGATCTGTATAGATCTATTTAATTCTATTACATAGAGCCTAGAGTCTTTAAAATTTACAAAAAATAAAATCTAACATATATTGAGTATTGGTGAATAAAGATGTAACGCTACCTGGACCTGGTTATGTGGTATGCACGATGGACTGTTTGGTCGCCTCGTTGGTCTCTGCATGGTCGTCTGGTTCATACCCTGCAACTGCCATCACTTCCCTAAGCTCTTTTGAGGTTTAGACTACCAAGTAGATATCTTCAACTCTGAAGGAACATTTAAAAAAAACAAAAACAATGTCAATATAGGGCTATAGTCTATAGCAGCTATAGGGTTAGCCGTTAGTGGCGTTAGTCTATTATATAAAGGCCCCTAATATAGATATACTATATATATACATATTTTTCTAGACATATCTCAATATCTGATTTTAAAACCAATATAAACGTTTGATTTTATTTATTTGTATAAATTTAAACATTCTTAGATTCTAAACTCTAGACTAGATTTTCAAGATCTGGAGTGTAGGCCTAATATTGTACATTAGTCTCTACAAAGTAAATATCTATATTATAAGATTATAAGTCTATACTATAGGTCTATGACTATAACTAGTTACTAGATCTAGAATTATTTAATCTAAATGACCTATCGCCTATAGTATGAAAAAATTAAAGATTAGTCTGTATTAACAATATATTAATTAAATATTATTCTATATCTACTAAATTTTCTAATAACAACTAGATTTTAGAATCTCTAGACTATTCTAGACTATCTTTTATTAGATCTAGATCTAAGTTTACTAAGTCTTAGTATATCTTATAAGTCTAGGTCAATTTTTTCTAACCTCAAAATATTTGAATTAGAATAGAACTAAAATCTATATATGAGTATGAGTACTATGAGTATAATAATTATTATATTAATATACCAAAGTGTCCAAAGTCCTAAGTCTAAGTATTAGTTTACAGTTACGTGACTAGATAGGCATATAGACTAGATCTAATATTCTGCCCTAAAAGTTAAAAGGTAGTAGATTTAGATTTAAGATCTAGTAAGTCCTTAACTAAATCTAATTCTATGCTGCAGATGCATTAGCCATTTCATGGTAGATTCTAGAATCTAGATCTAGAATCTATTCTAAATAGTAAATCAGTAAATCTAGTCACATAACGCATGAATGTTAATCACTTAAGTTAAGTCTAAGTCGTCTAGATCTAGATTTAATAGGTCTCAAGTCTAGATATATTAATATATATATTAATAATATTATATCGTACTAGATCTAGTAGCCTATTACTACTATTAGATATTATAATAAAACTAGTCTAGAGAGATCTATAGAATAATATATAATCTCTAGATCTAGATTCTTAGCATTCTAGTAGATTATCTAGATATATCTATAAATCTATTCTAAGTCTAGACCTAATCTACTATCTAGATTAGATCTGTTAGTAGTGTTAGAGTACTTAGAGATTCGTCATCTGATGATGATCTGTACTTGTGATAGGCTTAAGACTTTAACTTATAAGTTACGACCATTCCAAATGAATTTCCGTGGCTGCTGCCATTGCTGCCATGAGTTGAAGAACATATATTTGATATATGCATTGATATCAAGAAGTACAGCTCATATAATTATTTATAATAGATCTATTATATTAATGAAAGTCTAGATTGACTAGACCTAGACTAGAATGACTATAGCTCTATAACTTGTAGTATAACTAATAACTTAACAGATTTAGATCTAGATCTAGCTAGCTCTAATTTGATCCACGTGTGTACGCTCTAGAGTGAAGACTGAATAATCCAGTTTGTGCCGAATATCGCGAGCTTAAAAGAAATAAATGCTTCTTTTTCATTGGTCGAAAAAAATGTTAAAATGTATAAAACTTTTTTTAAAATCTAAATCTAAAAAAAAAACAACAAAAAAACAAATATGTTCTCCTTTAACTTTAGATTCTATGTGTGATTAAATATTACTAGATATAGATATATTTTTTTAGTGTGCACATTAAAAAATCAGACACACACACACACACTATTTGATTACGAAAAGTCTGCATTGGGCCCATACGGGTAAAACTTCACTATTCCAGTTAGGGATTTCCCCAATAGAACCCTAATTAATTTTTTTTTTAAATCTTAATATTACTTACAAAAAGGATTCAAAGCAACATTTAGCTTTAAGACGATTAATACTACATTTTAAAACATCATAATATTGTTTTTTATGTTATAATAAAGATTTCATCATGTTGGTTCTGGCGTGATTGGGGAAATCCCACACCGGCACGAAAGCGGAAAGACGTTAACGGCCCAATAACTAAAATCCCACACCGATCCGTTAACGTTTTTATAGGGGCGATTGTAAGTAGGTCAATCTACCCAATGAAACCTTATTACCCCACACCGCGCCAGAATGGTTTCCATGGGGCTTTGTTTATAGGGTCATTATCACTTAGATCTACATCACTATTATAGAAATTCTAAGAAATATTATAAATTTTCTTCTCTTCACTAGTAAACATTGTGGGTGTGTCTTGGACTAGCCTAGCCATGATGTTGATTTTTGCAGATAAACAATAGAAAAAAAAATCTAAAATGGGCAAAAAATGCCCAAAGTGGATGATTATTGGATGGAGATCTACTATTTCTGTTCTTTTTATTTGTTCTAGACTTAGATCTAGAGACAAGAGCTTAGATCTAGTCAATCTCGATCCACACTTTACACCTAGCCTTATGACTTATGACAATTCTAGTTCTAGATCTAAATATTATATATAATATATAAATAATAAATACAAATCTAGATTCTAATAAATTATCGTACACCTACACTAAATCTAAACTTACTTACTCAGTTATAATATAGTATATAATTGAAAACAACAGAAATGGTAGATGGTATGAATTTTTTGCTTATTATTTTGTTAGTATTTTTTTTAGTATTGTTTATTTGTAAAAATCATCTTCGCCAAGGCTTTATTTGTTCATATTGCACTCTGACTTGTAAGTAAAATAAATACTGGTAAATAAAAGTGAAATATAAAATTATTCTACATTCATTATTTATCACAAATGAACAGAAATAATGAAACTCTAGATCTTAGGTAAACTGAATTAGAATTGGTGTTGTCCTTTGTCTATTTCGAGATCTACGCTTGGATCTCTTGCTATCCTATATCTGGCACTGGTGTGGTATTAGAATCAAAGATGTCTTAGGCAATTAAAAGTAAGAGAAATATAGATCTAAATCCCATTGATTCACATGTACATAATATTTCAGTACATTTGATTGATAGATTTTGTGCTGGTATCTATTGCTATTGGTAGTCATAAAAAGTGCAATAACTTTCCCTTTTTGGCTGACTAAAAAGCCAGGTAAAAATAATATTATAATCAGTAATTCATCATCTTTTATTGACTGTTTTATGACTATTCTTTTTGATAATGCTGTAAGTATTCTAATATGCTGTTTCAACAGTAATGCAAAGATGAAAATCTAGATTTATGTCTCACAAGTACTAAGTCTGGCATCCATTTTTTTTGTTATAATGTTATATTATTTAGATTATAATTTGTATCTTATATTTAAATGAAAAGTTGTTTTCATTTTCAAACTCTCCATTCATTTACCTTTAATTTGATACCAAAAATGTTACTATAGCATCATTGGTACTTGAATTACAAATTTTTGTTTTAGTCATATTAGGAAGAAAAAAAGTTTTTCTAAAAAAGTAGCATTTTTTTTGACAAAATAACACCGCACTCAATGAGTTAATAAACACACATATACAAGCCAAAATGTTTATTAAAGAAAATGATGTGAAAAACAAACACACATTTACATTTAGTATGTGAAAAATATGTCTTAACACAAACACTCATGCAAAACATAGATATGAATAATTCTTTTAAAAGAAATAATACAATAAACGTACATAATGTATTTCGCGCCAAAACGTCCCATTGCCAAAACGGCTCGCACCAAAACGTCCTGCTTCGCAGATTTTCATTCCTCCTAGCTAGTTAGAACAGGAACAGAGTATTTTCTGGATAATATTTTTGCCCCTATGTGTGGACAGGGGCTATGTAAGGAAGTTACAATAGTTTTAAAATGATAATATCTGTTTTATGAGATTTAAAAAATTACTTTATCCTACACTTAACTAAAGAGGGCTGTTAGAGTGTTTAAATTTAGCTTTGAAAAGAAGCTGCAATTAGGACATTGAAATGTTTGGGCTAAACTAAATTTGGTGCCTGCTATCAGAAAATGAACTCAGCATGTGTTAGGACTATGTTTTTGTGGTTTGCTAAAAAAAAAATATTCTAAGTATTTTTTTTTTCCATAAAAAAACTTTTTTGTTCTGTCAATTATTAGGTCAGAATATTTTTTTTTTCAAGTTTCATAAGACTGATGTTTTTTTTTCTTCAGGTTTTTCCCTGGCCTGAAAGCTCAGAGGGGAAGTCTGCACTTTATAAATTTCAACAGTTTGATGAGCTAGTACTAGATGCCAGAGGAGGTAAAGGTCGTGAGTACCATATGGACCTTGGTCAGTTCAGTAAATATCTGGAGCAGCACAACAGTGGTCACATATTCAATACCTTGTTTGGACTGGATTCTAAAAATGTGGAGGATGGGGTCTGACCTAGGTTTTCACTGGTATTATACAAATAGCATAGAAATGGATTTCAAAGCAATATCAACTTGACAGTGGAGAGAGGGATAAATAATTGTTTAAACATTTGATGGTGCAAGAAAGTGTAGGGTTAAAACATGTTCAATAAAAATACCTCTCTTTCTGTTCAACTAGTTACAAGTGGTTTTGAACAAAATAACTAGCTTACCTTGGACTAGGCAGAAGTCGCATATTTGATATACTAAAAATTGAAACAACAAATATATTAGGGCTCTATTTCAATTTTGAATAATATTCTAGGAAATATTACTATAAACAAAATCAACTTCTCTAATCTTAGCTTACAACTTTGTGGTGAGGTTGTGGATGTGTAAACAACTAATAAAAATTATTAGGCTACATAATCCTTCAATTTTATTTCTTCTTCCACTTATTGTTTTTTTATCGTGGAACATATACACCTGGCTCAGGTTTTTTAAGGGCTCAGATTTCCTGCCCATAAAAAAAAATTAATTAATCTCCTTGTTACATGTGAAAACTTTTTTATCTTGATGTTTGTGCTAGGTATGAGTTTTCGATTTGTACAATTTAGAATGAGCAGCCCTCAGATTTGGATCTTGGATTGTTTTTAAAGTTAAGAAGCTCTTCAAACGCATTTGTGATATCTATGATTCATATGTATGACTATTCCCTTAGAAACTGGGCTGTTTGGTGTAGAGCCAAATTGTTCTTGTACAACTCCAATGAAATGGCATATGTATATATAGTAGTAAATCTCAGGCAAGCACTCAACAAAGGAAGATTAACAGTTACACTGATTTAATAATTAATTAACTAAAAGTAATCGAGACACACAAACCAAAGTTCTCTAAGTTTTTCTTCACAACTTTTTCAGAATTCACCATTGTCTTTTAAGCAGTAAGAGTTCACTTTTGTTTTTTTTTTTGTTTTTGTTCACGACCTCTGGCCGAATGATTGAGAGGCACCAGTGTCAAGAAGAAAGCATTAATTTTCAGCACAGATTTTACTGTCTACCTTCAGACACCTGCTCTGCACCAACATGGAGACTGGAATAATGTTAATAGGGGCTCCCACTTTGTGGTTCACCGGTTTTTGCCCCTTGAAATCGGTGAATGCTAGTTTCCCTGGTAGTTATGTGGAACTTGTCGGGCATTTGTTTCTGGTCTGTATTGGGCGGGTTGTCTTGTACAATTTCTTTGTAGATGTCCATGTTCGTCGCAGTTTTAACATCAGACATTTGTTCTATGCTCTTGCAGTGCCTCTTACTCCCTTCTAAGAAGTTGTATAATATCTTCTTCCTGAACCTCTAGCCTTCGACCATAATCAATGTTTTTTGACGTATCCTTGGCGTCTTCATAAGACAACGTTAACTAGGGCTTCGCTTGCTTTGCATTTGCCACTATTTCTGTCAGCTTTCTTTAGCTCCGGGTCTCGAATGGCATCGATGATGACTACCTCTAGAAACTCAGATGCTGCTGTTGGGTACGCCAGATAAGCAAGACGTTTAATGTCTGTTTTTAGATCCTGTAAATTTTCACTGGCACGTTGTTGTCAGGTTTTCAGCTGGACTCTATGCACTTCTTGTAAATGCTCATCTCCGTATCTAAGCTCCAAAGCTTGTATGATGGCATTGTGGTCTTGCTGGTTTGAGATAGCAGTTTGGAAGCTTTTCCTCTCATAGCTAACACTAGAGCAGTCGATTTCTCTTCCTCACTGCTCCACTTATTGACCTTGGCAGTTGCCCCAAATTGCCTTTTGTAGACAGACCAAAGACAAACCCATCAAAAACAGGAGGCTTAATCTTCCCATAAACTACAGGTAACTTGTCTCCTGCATCTTACTCATACCTTCTTTCACTTGAGCCTTAATTTCTTCTATTTCTTTTCCCACAGCGTCAGCCCTCTCTGGTTCATTTTCTCATCCACATTGTTTTTGTGCTGGTTCATTGTTTCTAAGTCAGTTTTTATGCCCAGATAACGAAACAAGCAAATCTGGACAAAATGAATGAAAAAGTTTGCGGTGATTATCTTCAGATTCACCAAAGAATGAAATTAATTTATTTCTGATGCATGAATAATCTTTCCTTTCTTTTTTATCCATACAAGATATGATATTGAAACTCGATCCTGTGAGTCTTGATAGAAGACTTTTCATCTGGACCTATATTATTAAATGTACTTGTTTTTGTATGAAGTATTATTGCTTGAAGTATCTTGTCTACTACAAGTTTCAGTTTATCTTTCTTTTTAATTTATATTTCATTCTCTTTGGAGTTGTCTTTCTTTTTCTTCTTTCTTTCTTTGATATTCTTTCTTTCTTTCTCTATTCTCTCTTTCTCTTCTTTTTTCCTCTCTGGCATTGTCTTCTCCTCTTCGACTCAATCTCTTCTTTCTCTCTTTGATATTCTTGGTCCAGCCTTGATTGAACAAACCTGGTTTCTCATTTCCCTTTAAACCTAATTTGTTCAGCTGTGTCCAAAATGCTATCAGTCTGACATATTAAAAATATCTTTTTGAAGTTTATCAATATTACAACAAAACAAAATATTGCATGTTTACACTAACAGGTATTGAACACAACAGTAGAAACACTATAAAGTTTATCTTCACTTTAAAGTGAAATATGAATATGAAAAAAAAAATAAAATTTCAATACACAAAATATCATAGACTCATGCACTAAAAATAAATATAATGGGGGTCTAAACCAGTGGTTTTCAACCCTTTTTGTATATTTTCTCTTTAAAAAAATTCCCTGTCATAATTTGTTTAAAGTCGTTTCATAATTCTCATTTTGAATTTTTGAACATTACTTTCTTTAGATTTAATTTTAAATTAAATTATTATATTTATTGTAACTATTATTATTACTGAATCCACTAAAAAAAATTGTACTTCAGCTAATAGAAACCTTGTGCCTTATGCAATTTGACAATATAATATGTCAGGCTTTAAATTAGTCAAATCAAGGCCAATTGTCACCTCTAGTGGCTATATCCAGTCTATTTCTTTGCTTTGCTTAGTGTGACCTTATACCATGATTAGGTCATAATACCAGTGACTTCTGCTGTACTGGCAAGGTAGTCCAGTGGTACTTCCTGGTCCCAAATTATACTACCTAGGTTATTAATTATAGCCTCTAGATATACAACTTATTGAGACATACAAATAATAATAATAAGATTTCAGTTGCAACTAATGAGTTTATTTAGAAACAACAACAACAAAAAAAGATCATAAATAAAAATGGAAATAAAGGCCAATAAAAATAAAATAAAATAATGAAAAAATAAAAATAGTAGACAGGTTCAGGTCAAAACAATCAAAGGACCGCCATCACTGAGGCACACTAGTGTCTTATTTCAATAACAAAACAATGGCTTACACAAAATATAGTAGGAAAGATACAGGTCATAACATTCAAATGACCATCATCCCTGAGACACACAACTGTCTTGTCTCAAAACAAAAGTTTATCTTTTAAATACTATTTGACCCTAATCTAGTCTTTAGAGAAAAAGAAAACACATCCAGGAGAGTATAAGAGACTAAGTAGACATATAATATTTACAGAAACCAACTGATTAAAAACAAATAAATAAAGTCTACTTAGCTTGTTATTGAAAAAAACATTCCCATAACAGTGGCACACTCCTTTTGTAACACAGTGAGAGCACAACACAAGAATGAGATAAACATTACGTAGACTCAGTTCAAAATTATGTATACTGGTCAGCTCAAAGACTCAAGAGAAAGTGGCAATTGAATACAGTCAATTGAGACTTAGTGTAATTAAAGGGGATTAACTCTTCTTGACATAAAAAAGTAACTACTCTTATTATCCCCTTAGTCAGACTTAGTAAGTTTTTTACAGCACTAAATCCAGTTTTAACTATTTATGTTGAGGGAAATGCTTAAAATTACAATTACATTTTTGACCACAAGCTTGTTATTTAGCAGATTTCAATGTTGACATATCTCTGTTGTTCTTCCTATGTTAACATTCTTTTTACTGACATATGACATAATTTTGTAAGATTTAAGCAGAATATAGTTGTGGACTAAAAACTCTAGCAACATCTGCTTTGCTGCCGTTTGAAAATACTGCTTGAATAGTTCAGGTGTTTTATTTATTGCTCATGAAGATTTTTAAAATGCTCTATGGATTTGTCTATTTTCTCAGGAAACTTGCTATTTGTTCCTGAAGCCGACTTTTTCATCCAAAATAGACACATTAGCATATGTTTATATTGTGGGGATTCAATAAATCCCATGGAAAGATAAGTAACTGCATACTGGCAAGTTTTTCTTTTGGCCGACAATGTTAATGTGTTCATTGTTAAATAAATGTTGGCTTTAACATTTGAAACAAATTTACATATTAATATATTAACAAGCTCTAGTTTTTGTATCAAAAACATTTGCATGTGTAAGGATTAAAAATTAAAATAGATACATTACACTTAAAGCTAAAAAAAAATATATATATCATAAAGAAAGGAGACCACGAAATCAAATTGAAAGCATTATCTAACATTGTTTCTTACTTAAATTAGAAGAAAGCTAATTAAAAATGTGTCTCTTTGGCAGGGCTAATTTTGAAGAAATTTAATTTGTTTGTTTCAGAGAAGCTCAAGTTTCTTCTTTCAATTCTACATGAATCTTTTGAGCCTAGCACTTGCCTACTGCCCCTTTCCTCCCAGTTCTCCCCATTTTCATGATATTGTCCCGCCAGGGGGCATTCTTGCCCCTGTTGAAGACCTTGGTCTAGACAATATATATTATAAAAAAAAAATTACATCACAATACTAAAAACAATTATCTCATCTCTCTCTTATCTCTGCCTGTGGTCTCTTGTAACTAGCTTCCTCCAGGCATCTCGGTTCTGGGCGAGTCTCTCTAAATGTCCCCATGTCTTGCCCATCTGCTTCCAAATCGCAGCGCCTTGTATTCCTGGGCTGTCCCCTCTTCCTCTTTCCTTGGGGGTTCCAGATAAGGGCTTGTCTTGTTATTTGGATGCAGTTAATTTATTATAATTATAGAGAATACAAATTACAACCAGGGCAAAATAGACTAAATAATTATTTTATACCTGTATATTTCAGATCAGATCAAAGACATGGGCAATATGGTGCCAACTTCAGTAATAAGTACCCACTCTTTTAGAACTGATCAGAACATTCTTTTATAATTCTTCATTGAGCATGTTTTACTGAGAGATTTTAGAGATAATTTTTTTTTTTCCTTTTCAGTCACCTCATTTTCATGTTTTCTTGCAACCCAGAAAAACATGTTTCCAAGTGCTAAAATGTGGGCCACTTCATTATATCATTAATTTGGTTACTTCTTTTACCATTAGCTTATTTATTGCTGTATTCTATTTGTCTTTTAAGGTGTCCTTTGGTACACCATTGATTCTTTCAATTCATTCACCTACAATAGGGCAAGAATCTAATATTACATTTTCTTATTCAATGTTCAAATAGCCCATTTTGGATACTAGTTACCCTTAGCAAAAAGCTGGGTATAAATCTCTTACACCAATTCATTTGTTATGCTTAATTGTGAACATGAACAAAATGCCTATCTTGGCAATCTGTGCTAGGCTTTGTTTTACCAGACATGATTGATGAACACATTGTAGACAAAACATTTCAAACAGAAAACTAATAACCCAAAGAAATTCTTTTTCATTTTCTTAGTACTAATACATGTTAACCAAGCAATCCCAATTAATTCTAAATGTTTGCTCTTTTTGAATTCTAGACCAATGTCAGCCTGATGCAGGACACTACCCTAAGATGGAGGATATGTCCTCATATTGCCTGATGTTTTGTAATCCTGTAGGACTTGTGCCCATCTTTTCCTTTCTTTCATAAACAGAAATATAAAAAGTTTCTGAGCTGACTTTAATGCCAAATGTCAGTATGTATGTCTTTTTGTTAACAATATAAACACTGAAAACAGAAGTAGAAGGGAAATAACAATGTAAATTACCAGTTTACTATTCAGCTCTTTTTTAAAAAATTAGTTACATCCCTTTACTTCCTTCCTTTTTTGTAATTGTTTGCCGGTGGTTAAAACCAATCATTCTGATTTCTGGTTTGTGTCAGGGTTACTTCTTCAAGCTTTGGCTCAGGTCTTTTATTATTTTATAAGGTAACATGTGATTGAGTAACTCTTAAGTATATACTTAATACAATGGACATTAAGTAATTTACAATGTATGTAGGGGATGATAATGGTGGTAATAATCAGACTTTGTTGACTTGAACACTTCATATATATGCGAATGATATTAACAAATGTTAACAACAATCAGCACCCTGCAGTTTCACTACCCAACACCTCAGTATTTATCCAGCACACAACACTAGACCACTGCTGGCTCTAGTTCAGACCCAAAAACAGAAATTGGGCACAAATTAAACAAGGTACAGACCAGTTTGGTTTATGTGAAGCATTTTCTTTATATTCATTGGCCTTTTTCAGTCATAAGACATCTAGGGCTGTTCTCATGGAGCTTTTCTTGTTATAGCAATAAAACCCATTTTGAAAGGGCTTTTTTACCTGCATACGTCTCATGTGAAAGTAGAATCTGTATTTTGATTTCCTCATCTTGCATTATGGAACCCAAGTAGCAGTATTTGTGCACAAAATTGAAAATAGTAAAATGAAAAGCCCTGGAGCCAAGACACATGCTTGCTTTACTTTTTACTCCATTGTGCTTGTTGATGCTTTCTGAGCAATCCGTTAAACTGTACTGTGCCCATCATGTTGTCTTGGAAAGATTTAATCATCATATTCAACAGTTTTGGTGTGCAGCCTATTTAGTGCATAATTTTAAAAAAGGTCACCTATGCTTACAAGTTCAAAAGCTTTAGTGATATGAAGGCAATGTACTGAGGTATTTTTTTTGCTTTGCAGTTTTCTTGTAGCTGTCATAGAAAATCTTGAAAATTGTAGACCACAGAGCATGTTGTTGCAGCCTCTGAGCACCACATGAACGAAGCCATCATAAATGCCTCTTTTGTCTGTGAGCTGGGTGCTTTCACTGAGCTCAACTCAATGTTCATTGGCACAGGGTTGTGCTGTACTGTAGCCCTAACCTCCTTCAGTAAATGTGCATTGCATGGAGTAGACTTTGCTTTATATGAGTAAGTGCATCTCCCTTTGCTTATATAGGTGATAGAGTAGCTTTTGTCTGTAGAATTTTGGTGTTTAAATTTTGTTTCATTGGGAACATCTTAATGCTGGCAACACTTTTGGGTTGTTTATTGCAAAACCAATGCCATGGATTCTGGGGCTTTATTCTGGCTTCCCTTGCCAGTAAAATATGTTTTCTATAAGAAATTCACTGTCTGCCAGTCTGGTTTCTTGCAACCAGGCCACATCAACCTTTAGTCTGTTCAGTTCTCTATCAATGATCGCTGTTTGATGACTACGAAAGCCAGGACACATTGATGACTACTAAAGCCAGGACACATTGATGACTACTAAAGCCAGGACACATTGATGAGAACTAAAGCCAGGAAACATTCTATGTACCATTTGCAAGACGTTATAATGATGAGGGCTTTCTTATAATTACTTTGCCAGGTGCAGGTTTGCAGCTTGCTTGTTGCAGGCAGCTGTGGCATGATAGCACTTTGTCCTGGGGCTACTTGACTTAATGCAGGCAGCTGTGGCATGATAGCACTTTGTCCTGGGGCTACTTGACTTAATGCAGGCAGTAGCTATCCTTTTTTTTTTTTTTTTTTCAATGCAAAAAAAAAGTGAGGATCTCTTACACATGAAGCATTTGAGTTTTATTTGCATGGCACCCTCCCATTCAGAAATCATATTTCTCTCATTGTACCCTTTCCCCTTCAATGCAAACTCACATTGCTCCTAGTTAAAGTTAGGGCTCATGTTAGATAACATATAAATATGGTTAGAGAACAAAGTGGACCACACTAATTTCAGCAAATGAAACCTGATCATTTGAATTCCCTTTCACTACTGGTGATGGCATGTATGAAGAATCTCTTGTGTTGAAGTGATAATTTTTTTTTTTAATTAAAAAAAAATGTAATCCTCACTTTGACTTCTGATTATTTTCCACCTGGAACTTGTAGTCATCATTAACATCCATCCTCTGATCATGATTTACACAGGAGAGGTAATGCTTTTATTGAATGAAATATATTTCCTTGGGAATGGCATAAAACTAGGGCACATCCTCACTCATTGAAGGCTGCACACAACACATTCATAATGCTTCTCTTCATGCCAATGTTTGGTTCTAAACACTTTATTGATAGACTCACTGGACCAGTAGTTGAGACTGTCTTTCAGTCTCCTACATTGATTATAGCCTTCATTTCTCATGTGACATTTTGTTGTGGAACTAGTTCCTTCAAATAATGGATCATAAAACTTTCCTGGGCATTAGGGTTTTTATTTCTTTTTGTTTTTTTTCTTATTTGCACAAGTATTTCATTCTTTTAATTCATTTACTGCAAGACTCTGTTATAAAATTGAATTGAAGACACAAATTAAGTTGTTTTTTTTTACTCTTGACCTGCTGTGGATGTCTGATTAAGTTTTTTTTTTTTTACTCTTGAACTGCTGTGGATGTCTGATTAAGTTGTTTTTTTTTACTCTTGAACTGCTGTGGATGTCTGATTAAGTTTTTTTTTTTTACTCTTGAACTGCTGTGGATGTCTGATTAAGTTTTTTTTTTCTTCTTGAACTGCTGTGGATGTCTGATTAAGTTTTTTTTTTTACTCTTGAACTGCCATGGATGTCTGATTAAGTTTTTTTTTTTTACTCTTGAACTGCTGTGGATGTCTGATTAAGTTTTTTTTTTTTACTCTTGAACTGCTGTGGATGTCTGATTAAGTTTTTTTTTTTACTCTTGAACTGCTGTGGATGTCTGATTAAGTTTTTTTTTTTACTCTTGAACTGCTGTGGATGTCTGATTAAGTTTTTTTTTTTTACTCTTGAACTGCTGTGGATGTCTGATTAAGTTTTTTTTTTTACTCTTGAACTGCTGTGGATGTCTGATTAAGTTTTTTTTTTTTACTCTTGAACTGCTGTGGATGTCTGATTAAGTTTTTTTTTTTTACTCTTGAACTGCTGTGGATGTCTGATTAAGAGGACTGAAGGATAATAGGATGACAGCCCAGTATTTAAGACTAGTGACTGTGTTCACATTGTTATTTTCATTAGTCATTCTATGATAATTATTTTCCATCGGATGTATTTTTTTCTTAGGGCATAGTGCAATGATAATATATTTTGTGGGACTTGGACTAAGTGCTTAGAGTCTAATCATGGTTCTAATGAATCAATATCAGTATACACTTTTCTTCTCAAAGAATATTTGATGTTTCTCATGATTCCACATTCCCATTGTGTTATCATTTGTTGAAATGTACAGGAATATAATCAAGTCTGAAATTTGTTGGCTATAAGAAATACAAAAAAGTTTTTATGTATTTTGTTTCTTTTTGAATAAAGAAAATAATTAGAAAAAAAAGGTATTGATTTTATCAAAATAATTTTAGGTGTAAAAATACATTACTGCTGGCTGAATGTTATTTTCTGTTTAGCTTACAATAGAACTGTTATGAAATGTAGAATAATCAATAAGTTGATAATGTCTGTTACACTTTGCTAGGTGCTAAAAGACTAAATAATATGACAACTTGTCCATTAGCTTTAATAAATTGATAGTTGTAGATCTTGTTCTTGTCTTATCCAAGCTTTGTATTAACATTTCTCAAGTGCCTTATAAATAAATAAATAAAGAGCTACAAATTTAACTGAATTTGTTGTTATTGAATTGTAAGCATTTTTTGTGTTAGAATTGGAAAATATAGGTGAACTAGTAATGGGACTGGAATTAAAAACTTCATCAGCTAAGACCATCACATTAGACCAGTGATGCCCAAAATACGGCCCGCGGGCCAGATTCGGCCCGCGACCTGGTTCCATCCGGCCCGCCGAAAAGTCGACATAAAGTGCAGAAATGTATCTTTACCTACACTATGGCCCTCACTTTTGATCTGATTAGTTGCTATCATGTCAATTGTTCTTTTATGAAATGGGACTCTGTATGTAAAATCTACCAGAAAAGGTGAACTTCCCTTTTTTTGTTTCGGAACATGATAATACGCTTACATATTTGTTTTATACAAAAAGTTTAGCTATTTAAACTAACACCATAAAGTCGGCATTATGAAACAAATATTCCGGCATTCTTGTTAAAAAAAAAAGGGATAAACTTCAAATGTGCTATAGATGAATGTAAGTACTAGATACACTGGTTTCTAATCAAATAGTTTCAGGTCAATTTCATTTCTTTTTTTACTTTTTTTTGTGGCCCGCGACGCGAGTGTCGGAAATAAAATGGCCCACAGGTCGAATTAGGTTGGGCATCACTGCCTTAGACCATCAACACATGCACTGACATAAAAGTTGTGACCTTTTACTTATCTCTATACATGCGGGAGCTGGTACATATACCCACAGGCACACATTTACACACCAAAAGATGTATAATGAAATGAGTATGTTATATATGAATGAAGTAAGCTAAGTATGTTCTGTATGTCATAAACAGTAAATACTGTATGGGTGAATGAACACATTTTCAATGAATAACAGTAAAATTAAATATTGTTTGAACTAGTCAAGTAGGGTAAGTTCAATACGCAGGATTTAACATCATGATGTACACCCAAATAATTTGGCCCTAACGTGTACTAGCGACAAGGGAGACAACGAAAAACAAAATCAGTGCTTAAAATGTAAGAGTTAGTTTTCTTGACTGTTTTTGTTCCAAAAGAATTTCTCTCGCCTCATGGAACTTTGTGTCAATGTGACGCATTCCCGTAAAAGCCTAACACTCAAATACTCGGTATAATAATTCCAAGCCATTTTCTTTTTATTTAGTTACATACTTACTTGGTCCTTTTGACTCCTACTGGAGCATTTAGCCGCAACAATTCCTCCTCATGGGTTTTTCCTGGACCATTCTTATCTTATCTTATATAATACAGACGTTACTTCAAAAAAGAAAATGATTACGTCCTACGCGTCATGCATATTAACCAATGACTTAAATTCTGCAAACTCACTGGTTTTCATGGCTAGCTCAGGCAACCCATTCCATGCTCTAATAGCGCTAGGGAAGAAGGAGCATTTGTACAAATTTGTCCTAGCATATGGAATGGGGAATGTGTCTTTATCTTTAAGTCTTTCTTAGTATTTTATTAAATTTTGTTTTTTAAGATTATGGTTTAGTATTTATGTATAATTGCTAATTTACTTTTAAGTCTTCTATCCTGAAGGCTTTCTAAATTTAGTGATTCTACTTAAGGTGTTACTCTAGTGCAGCGATGCCCAAAATACGGCCCGCGGGCCAGATCCAGCCCGCAAAGTGTTTCCATCCGGCCTGCCGAAACGACGGCACAAAGTGTAGAAAATCCCGTCTCCAAAAGGTTGATAAAGTTATTTATACCTACGTTAGGGCCCTAACTTTTTCTCTAATGGATTGGTACCATGACCATTGTATGTATTTGAAATGGGACTAGATGTATAATCTAACAGGAAAAGTGAACGGATCTTTACTTTTTTTTTTTTTTTGCGGAACATGACAATGAGCCAATGTATTTGATTTGTAAAGATAGTGTGGCTGTTTAAAAAACCAACAAAAAAATATAGCAGCATTCTTGATTTGAGCCGCGAATAAAATATTGTTAAACTTCGCCTAAAGATCGAAGGATTGAATAGTTGCCAAAAAGAGATAAGAAAATGAGTCGGTGGTTAAGCTAGATAGAATGTTGCTCATATTGTAAGTAGAGAAATTAATCCATTTTTCCGAAGGGTAGAAAAGAAGACAAACTTCAAACATCTGACTAATTAATGTCAGTGCTAGATCCACGGGTTTCTAAGTTTTTTAAATGTTTTCTTGAGTTGAGGGGTCCCAAACAGAGGATGCATATTCTATTATTGGCCTAACCAAGGTTAAATAATATTTTAGTTTTATGTTCTTATTTGATTTATAGAAATTTCTTTTAATAAACCTGTCACGCGCCGCTAGGAAAAGGCCTCCATTGTCATGGGGCTCTGGGAGGTGTGTTTAATAAAAAAAATAAAAAAAAAAATTATTGAAAATAATTTAGTTTTGGGGTCATTAGGTCTAAGGATTTTTAACGCCACCATAGACCAGCCTGCGTTACAGTCTAGTTACAGATTGGAAACAGAACCCACAGGTAGTATACAATTGATAAAAGAATCCCTTTTTGTCTTCAAGATAAAATAGTTTAATGTAATTAAAATGAAAGGGGAGGGGATTACAAAAAGTGAGGAGTATAATCATTAATCATACAACCTAAAGTAATATACAAAGTAAGTATAGATACATGAGATGGTTAACTCATCATATTGACTGCAGTCTGCATAAATGTGTGAGTACCCTATTGTTCGTATGACTTAGCTCTTAGGATCCTGGGTTCGGTCGATGTCTCAGAAGCTTATCCCTCTGCCTAGGTGCTGTAGACTGTTTTAGTCTGCTAGTATGAGCATCAGCTTGGGAGTTGCCAGATCCAACTGAAATATCGTGGTTGAATTAGTAATAGCCCGGCCGCTATTATGTGTCCTCGAAGTGGAGAAAGTGAGAAATACACACAATGCACATATGAAGTATAAATGAAATAAGCTAAATCCAAATTACAGAAGTCCAGTAATGAACATAATCTTACCCCAAGGTCCAAGTGAAAAGAACAAGAGTAAGGGAGAACAATAAATAGGATTTGTAAATGAACGCCCCTCAACGTTCTCAATACAATGTGGCGACTGCTCGCGATTGGAGAAGTTTGAGCCTTGTATGTCGCTTGGTCGGAAATAGGAATTGGGATGGACAGCATGTGACAAATCACGTGATAAGACAAGATAGATAGTATGACATCCGGTCAAGATTAGCTCTTCTCATTTGCTAATGACAACACCTGGCTAGAGGTCAAGCGTGATGTGCGCTAAGGGTCTAGACAAAGAGGAAGGGGCAGTCT
Source organism: Biomphalaria glabrata (assembly GCF_947242115.1). Taxonomy (NCBI): domain Eukaryota; kingdom Metazoa; phylum Mollusca; class Gastropoda; family Planorbidae; genus Biomphalaria; species Biomphalaria glabrata. Next base: position 23,165,682 of record NC_074718.1, on the reverse strand, counting down.
GTCTGCCTCGCAAGGTGAGCGGAGCTTAGATTGTCTCGCGCTAGAGATAAAGTCAACAAGGTTGATGGATTTTACATTAATGGAGGCTTGCCCGGATGGGCGAACTGGTGAGTAGCAAATGTGGTTTGACATTCGTACTGAAAGAAGGGGAGATAGGCCAAGGAACATGACAACTTGGTCGCCAATGCGGTAGACTCAGTCTGGCGAGAAGAGGAAAAGGTGGAGTTTGGTGGGGAAATCGGGCCTAAGAATAAGAAATTAATGGGATGAAATAAGCCTTTGGACTCTGACATACGCCCCAGCCTAGATGGATTTATCGCAGAAGATCCGTAAACTGCTAGCGGACAGATGTCATTCAAACTTTGGGATCAGTTGTTATCACAGCATAAAAAAAATTCTGGGAGAATGAAGGTCGCCATTCCAGAAGGAGGGTTTGTCCAAGTTCGTCCGCGGTTTCCTATTTCCCGTCCCTGGGTATGTTGTCACGTGGGTGAGAAAGTGGATGGGGCGATTGGATGAGTAGTATCTCCATCCTGGGGCAGATTGGTGAGTGTGATTGGGGTTTAGGTGATTGGGGTTTAGTTGTAAACGAGACTTAGAGAAAATGCATGCTCTTAGAATTAAGTCGCAGATGTGAGACTTCCAACAGAAGACGACGAGTTGGGTGCGATGACTGATATATAATTGAAAGTAGTATGGTGTGACTGAGAAATTACGCAGGGTAACTTGTTAATGTTCCCTTTGTTCCATGCAGGAAGCAGAAGACGGTTCCGATGGAATGGGTCACGAGGGATACGAGTGTCATTCTGCGCCCATGATGTCTGCTTTGTCGAAGATGAGGGTGGGAGAGATGAGCGATGTTCTGCATTAGGCGGATCAGGCCGTTTGCGGTAACGATTGGCTAGGTAGCCTTGACTGTCAAGCACCATTGCACCACTTTTAAACCAATTTAGCTTGTCAAGCCTGTCATGTTTGACCGCTCGTGTCTGATATTTCTTTCTGTAACCATCATTCCTTTGATAAGCGACTGGGGCATCAGGATTGCTTTCAAGGTGTGTTTCAAACTACCTTGATGCTCGTGGGTCCGCTGCCACATTTTTGCAGTTGACATGGACTTAATAGCTTCCCTATGGTTAGCTACATTAGAGGAGGCAGCGTCTCGAGTGCTTTTCACACACCGGCGAGTGTCGCCGCTTTTCTGCACTGCTTTAGCTACAGGCAGATGTGATGACACATTCCTGATGCTGGGTTTGAACGAGTGAATGTCTCGCGTATTGCTGGAACGTTTCCGAGGTGCTTTCCGCTGCGCTACAGGCAGTGTGAAAACAGGTTATGAGGAACGGTGAGTTTCACGAACCTCGACCCAAGGATGACGTCGCATAAAGGATATTCTAACACTGCTGCCATGATGGTGCCGTGTACAAAACGTGACTCCACGTGCACTCTGGCAAGTGGCAGTGTTTTAGTAGGAATGTCCAGGTCAAAGGACTGGAGAGTTATTGAGTCATCAGAAATGTCCCCTGGGCTTACTAGCGATCCCCTTACAATGGCATCGAAGGAGCATGCTGTGTCTAAAAGACATTTTACGATTTGTCCATTCAGCAAAATTTCCTCCATTGGATGTGCTCCGTGATGAGAAAGTGTGTTTAGATCACTCGGGTTGGTGAGTGGATACATGGACGTGAATGCAGATCGTGTGTGCACTCGCTGTTTGCGCTCCAATTTCTGCTGTTGTTTAATTGACCGACAATCGCGTCAGAAATGTGTGCGGCTGTTGTGATAGCTGCACCATTTTGTAGACTCATCGCTTTTGATAGCCACGGATGGCGTAGAGATGCTACTACTCACACTGTTAGATTGACTAACGCATTCGGACTCGAGTGTCAGATTTTCGTTTAGTGAGATTTGAACGGGAAGGTGGGGAGTCAAGTCGCTAGGTGAGCTGGTCAACTTGTCCAATGATATATCTGGTTGGCCAGATACGCTGGTCGTTTTTTCCATGGACAGATTTGGTTGGCCAGGTAAGCTGGTTCGGGAATCACTTATTGGAATTGGACTTAACTGGCCAGGTGAGCTGGCCATGGTGTCACCAGAATGATTGGGTTGTTTTAAGATAGGCTTGCATGTACCAAGTGTCAGTTGGCCACTACTAGAAGGAGAGGCATGCTGATTCAGAACTGGAGTGTCACGTCATAGCCATAAAAACAGCATCCTCTGGATTCTTCTCGAATGCTATCAGATTTTGTCTCAACAATTCGATCTCGTGATCAAAATCATTTCTATGCCTGCTTCTTTCAATCCTCTGTAGAAAGGCTTCGCCGCGCTTACGTTTTTGCTTTACATCCTCTTGTTGATGCCAGTCTCGTTCAAACTTAGAGTAAAAATGTTGTTTTGATTGTTCTATATAGTATGCAATCGTCTGCAAATAATCTGACTTTTGTTCCTGAACTAATGCAATTTGGTAAATCATTTATGTAAATTAAAAATAGTAGTGGACCTAAAACTGTTCCTTGGGGTACACCTGAGTTTACTGTTATTGGTGTTGCTTTAGAGCCACTTATTATTACAGTTTGTTCTCTCCCTATCAGAAAATCCACTGATACAATGGACCATCAAGGCCAAAATATTTTAATTTTTTAAGCAAACTATGGTGGTGAACTTTGTCAAAAGCCTTGGAAAAATCTAGTAAAATAGCATCTATAAGCTCACTGTCATCTAAACCTTTTGAAAAGTCATCAATTAATCCTATTAGTTGTGTTTCACATGATCTATATTTCATAAAGCCTTGTTTGTATGGAGTAAGGACATTATGTTTGTCTAAATGGTTTAAGATGTTCCTACATATTATATGTTCTAGGATTTTACATGTGATGCTGGTAAGTGATACCGGTCTATAGTTTCCTGGGTCAGTTTCCTCTCAGTTGGGTCCATGTTTATCCTGCCATTTTTTTTTCTTGGTCGACCTATCACCTCCATGTTGACTTTATTTGGTATAAAAATTTTTTTTTTTAAATTTCAACGAGTCGGAAGTGACCAGGTCAAGTAACGTAGTAAGTCTGAACAGTTGCTAAGAGAGCACAACAGAAAGGTCAACATTTGTAAAGCGAAGAGAGCAAACAGCACAACAGAAATGTCAACATTTGTAAAGCTGAATATAGACGAGAAAGTACAACCAAACGAAATATTTGAGGAATAACTTTTTGTTTTACTGGAGATGTTCATACATGATGGAGACAAACTCTAAATAGCCAAACGTGTTGGTGTCTCCGGTGTAGAGACTACAGGAACCATTGATGAGCAGTTCTTTTCAAAGGTCTCTATGATTATTTGTGTGTGTACTTATAAAGCACTTCAGAACTTTCTGAGCCCTTCCGTTTGTAGCACAGAATCATTTCACTATGGAGGAGCATTGGACTTTCACTCTAGGAATTATAACTTATTTAAAAGCTAATGGGCAACTAACTTGCGATAATAATGGAGACTTAATACAAAGATCAATTGTCACGGACTGGACTATTGTTAAATGTATATCTCAATTTTGTTTTAGTTAATTGGCAACAGCAAAGCGTCCTTGACATTGAGAAAATCTCTAATAAGGATTGAAAATAGAATAAAATGATCCAATGTGTTTTAATACTCACATATAGTGTCAGGGAGACAAATAAGTTCACATTTAAAAACAATCTTGTTGTATTCGATCTGTTTATTTCTTTTCTTTCAACTACTCTTCAACCCCTAGAACTATCAGCCCACATACTGTCAGTGGTCAAACTTCCTTGTTCAATTGAACGCCAAACAACTCGCTTCTGACAATAGCCTTAAATCAAGGACCCCCTGTAGACGTGTTGATTTAGTTGTTTTTTTTCTCAATCTTCGCTTTACACTTTCGAACCTCTACCCTTCTCCCTTATTGGGCGCCCCATCCCCCAAGCAAGCAAAAAGCCTATTGAGCAATCTCCAGCATTTTAAACCGAATGCATTTTTAATCATCAGACCCCTTCGCCCCCCCCCCAACACACCTTTGGTATGGCCTCTCGCCCCCCCCCACACACAACTTTGGTATTTCAAAGTGAAGAATTGATTTGATCCATTTGCTGAAATGAGTTTGTTTGATTGTGGGTTGGCGCTACACTTACAATAGCTCTCAAAAGTCATCAGTCAAGCTCTGCATGGGCTGTCAGACATTGCAAGAAATAATTATGTTGTCAAACCTGACCTCCTGTGTCTCCAGAGAAGATAGATTGAAATTCTTGCTCCGAATTGTGACATACGAATCTTAGAGCTATAGTAAAAATAAACATACAAAAAAAAAATTATGTCGGAAGACCCATGGGCTGATTTAAAAACAAAATATGAGCTTATACTAACTAACTCGTCTGTCTGTCTGATCCAAATCTTGCACACGCTATTTCTCCCACTTCCCATTCTCATTGAAATTTTGCACAATTATATATTGGCGATGACAACACGAATCAATTTTAAAAAATTAACCAACCAGTTAATCAATAAATTAGTCGTAATTAATTAATTGTGTTTTACATGGACAATGTGCTACGATAAACCTTGCAATAGTGAGATACATGGCAACGATTAAATGGTGTTCTCTCCCCAGAATGCCCCCAACAACCATGGACATGCGGCGAACACTGACCCGTGTCATTTACAGTTGACTTAATAAGCGATTTTCTTTTTTACGTTTACCTCGGTTTTGGGTCAGCTCGAAACACCGAGAACCCCATGAACAGATACTTTTGGAAATAAAGATGACGAGTCACTGAAAATGAGACAGTTCTATGGGTATATTTATCTAGAAAAGTCTTTTTTTTATTACAAAGCTTATATGAACTCACTCTGTCTTGTAAAAAAAAAAGTGTACACATTATTTCTCCCACACTCGATCCCGGATGAAGCTGAACACACTTATCTCTTTTACCTGAAAAACTATCAGTATTTTTTTTTTGTGTGTGGTATCGAACAAGGGAAAGAAATTGTATTTGACGGATGTGGTGGTATAAGTTGAATTAGTGCCCTTTATACTTTGTTTTAAGTTTAAAACTAACAACAGATAATTATTTTTGTAAGCACTTCTCTAGTACAGTGGTTGGTGTGTTGGCTTGAGGGGGTCCTAGAGTTCGAATCCAGGTCGTTCATTAAAAAAATGTATTTAAAAAGCGATTACGGTAATATTCACATTTCTTTCTCCACCCGCTCCCTTTCCCAACTGGTCCAGACAAGTTGGGGGATCATAACATATTGAGAAAGCTAAAAGCATGAAATTGCGCTAAACAAAAACTATTAGTCTAGATTGGTGATTTTCAAAGTGATCTCTATAGACCCATGAATCTATGACACTCTATGACGACTACTAAGGGGTCTACAAAAGTAAAAAAAAAGGATTGGAGATTTTACATTAACGGAATTAGCAAATTTCTTATACAGATATAAATTATTTTATTATTTTATTATAAGTAATTTTTCAGTTTTAATCCTACTGTTCGAATGAAAAATAATTAAATTATACCTCATTTAAATACCTTTGTGCATTTTGATGTAACTAATATTTAGATGGCCGAATCTATAAATAGAATTCAGATGTAACAGTGCAATAGTTTGGGATGTGGAATCTTTCCATGTCAAACTTATATTACTTATGAGCCGGCCTTTTATGTAACAGTTTTATGTAATGACACTATAATGACGTCAACAGGTTTTATATCGTCTTTGTTATCTTGTAGCATTGTGTCAAACTGATAAGCACGATAGTTTTGATGTGAACTGTGTACGTCCGTACACACTCTCTCGCTTTCTCTCTCTCTTTCTCTGTGTTTGTGTGTGGGTGAAAGAGCATAGCAATTTCACTACGATTCTTCCAGACTTAGAAGAGGATAAAAGCCAACTTAGAGCAAAAATGCAAGGCCATACTAAACATCCAATTGTGTTTACCAACACACAAAATATCACTTAGTAATTTTAACCTATTCTTACCTCGCACACCTAGCCCTCCGCCTCCATGATCTTTATAAGTTTCTACTTTTTTTTTTAGAGCCGTGCCAGAACTTAGGAGGTAGATCTAGGAACAGCCAGAGATCACACGAATGACGTCACGCACAACTTTTTGTTTGCCTGGAGACACACACACACACACACACAGATGTTATTTGTAACGGACGTTTTTCTTCCATTGATAATTGAACATTTCACCATCACACAATGTCACATTAGTTCCTGACATCTTGACAGTGTCATCAGCGTCTTCATTGCGTCATCAGTCAGCATTCGTTTCTATTGACATGTGTTGCTGTCACGTCTACCAAGATCTGGAAGTTAATCTTCTTAAGACTTCAAGCAAAACATTTTCAACATTTCACGAAAAAAGAAAATTGAAAAAATTTGTTTCGTATCTTCCAAATATCCTGCGGGACAGCGAGGTGTCTGCTTCACCGTCCCCAGCGCTGTTCACTTGTTGTCATTTCTGATTGAGCTTTTTGCGGCGGTGACGTGCAACGGATGCCAACGCGAATCCCAGACCGTAACTCAGACCTACTGTGTGGAGGGTCCCCTACTGTTTGGATGAAGTCCGCTGCCCGCAGTTTTTTTTTTAAATAAGCAAACTGTGAATGTTACTCTGGGGCATTGAAAACCTTTTCTGAATTCATGCTTTTCAGTCAAGGGTAATAAGCCTTATGTTCTTTCTGAAGGCTTACAATGTAAACAAGAAAAGGTTTAAAAACATAGCAACAGAGCCGCCAAAGAAGCAAGGCTAGAGAGATGAGGGGCCAAAGAAGCAAGGCTAGAGAGATGAGGGGCCAAAGAAGCAAGGCTAGAGAGATGAGGGGCCAAAGAAGCAAGGCTAGAGAGATGAGGGACCAAAGAAACAAGGCTAGAGAGATGAGGGGCCAAAGAAGCAAGGCTAGAGAGATGAGGGGCCAAAGAAGCAAGGCTAGAGAGATGAGGGGCCAAAGAAGCAAGGCTAGAGAGATGAGGGGCCAAAGAAGCAAGGCTAGAGAGAGATGAGGGGCCAAAGAAGCAAGGCTAGAGAGATGAGGGACCAAAGAAACAAGGCTAGAGAGATGAGGGGCCAAAGAAGCAAGGCTAGAGAGATGAGGGGCCAAAGAAGCAAGGCTAGAGAGATGAGGGGCCAAAGAAGCAAGGCTAGAGAGAGATGAGGGGCCAAAGAAACAAGGCTAGAGAGAGATGAGGGGCCAAAGAAGCAAGGCTAGAGAGATGAGGGGCCAAAGATGCAAGGCTAGAGAGATGAGGGGCCAAAGAAGCAAGGCTAGAGAGATGAGGGGCCAAAGAAGCAAGGCTAGAGAGATGAGGGGCCAAAGAAGCAAGGCTAGAGAGATGAGGGGCCAAAAAGAAGGGAGTGACATTTGAAAGTCGAAATTGATCAAACTCCTTTATTTCTCAGGCGATAGCCTCCCTTTATCTGCCCCCTTTATCTGCCTTGTATGTGGACTGTCTCTCCAGACTACGCATCTTACCACACAGTTTACAACATAGGCCTACTTTAAAACACAATTTACCACATACTTTTCATACTCTTAACGTCACACTTTACCATACACTAAACCACTTGCAGTAACATTCACTACTACACACTTCACCACACAATTTTACACTCTTTACCACATACCTTACCACACACTTTACTACAGACATTACCATACACTTTACCATACACTATACAGACATTACCATACACTTTACCTTACACTATACAGACATTACCATACACTTTACCTTACACTATACAGACATTACCATACACTTTACCATACACTATACAGACATTACCATACACTTTACCATACACTATACAGACATTACCATACACTTTTCCATACACTATACAGACATTACCATACACTTTTCCATACACTATACAGATATTACCATACACTTTACTGCACACTTTACCACAAAACTTAAAACACACTTCTTAGAACTTTGGTTTCTTTAATTAAAATAAAAGTGTAATTAAAAAAAAAAATTCATTTGTGTGGTCGGCATATATTATTATCTCAATTTAAACAGGTATAATTTGTAGAAGTTCAATTGATATACATAAACAACTCAGATCACATATTTTTTGTCAATAGCACCATCCAATAAGGCCAACTCATATAAAAAAAGATTGTACAGAATAAATAATATGTTTTTAATGTATCTATTTCAGGTACAAATCGCTAAAACATAGCTGAAACAAAGCTGAAACAAAGCTAAAACATAGCTGAAACAAAGCTGAAACAAAGCTAAAACATAGCTGAAACAAAGCTGAAACAAAGCTGAAACAAAGCTAAAACATAGCTGAAACAAAGCTGAAACAAAGCTAAAACATAGCTGAAACATAGCTGAAACAAAGCTAAAACATAGCTAAAACATAGCTGAAACATAGCTGAAACAAAGCCCATTCTAATGAACCCTTTTTTTTTTTTTTTATAGAACAATCGTTTTTAAATTGGAATGGTGAATGAAAAATCACAATAATACATGGAATGTTATTTGAACACATATAGAAGGAACTAGTAATAAAGGCACTTTAAGTTATGGCAAAAAATGTTGTGTATAAAATGTATATATACAAAAGTAAACTGTATCACATATTTGTATGTCCATGATATGACGTAGATACATCTCTCTAGTAAAAGTCAGGAAGCACAACTTCAGTAGTTCATGAAATGATAGCCTATATATAAAGTCCATGATCAAAGCCATTACAAAAAGACACACGTTCAGACACGAACTTAGACACGAACTAAAGACACAAACTTAGACACGAACTAAAGACACAACCTTAGACACGAACTAAAGACACAAACTTAGACACGAACTAAAGACATAAACTTAGACACGAACTAAAGACACAAACTTAGACACGAACTAAAGACACAAACTTAGACACGAACTAAAGACACAAACTTAGACACGAACTAAAGACACAAACTTAGACACGAACTAAAGACACAAACTTAGACACTAGCTTTCTCATTCGGATTGATTTTACCGCGATGAGTAATCTCCTCTAAGCTCTAATGTATCCTGTCACTTTTTGTCCCTGTCTCCATACTTATTTATCTTTAATCTCTCTCTCTCTCTCGTCCTTACGGTAATAGCTATCGGATTAACAGTTTTCCAAGAATATTGCTGTTTCTCTTTCTATTCGTAACAACGGATTAAAGAGAAATCTAGACATACTACATGTTTTATTATTATTTAGTCTGGAATTAATTAATTAAAAAAAAAATGTCCTTCAACAACTGTGCGATACAAAACTCTTCATTGCTTCGTTCTTAATCACCAAACATTGGCGATTGACAACATACGTAAAATATAGCATGGATTGCATTTCTAACTCTTGATACCTATAGTTGCCTTGATCTAGTTCTCAGCACATATTCTAAGAAATTCTTTGCACTGACTAAACCCTCGTTCATTTCATAGTTCCTATTGTATTCTATAAATCTTCCTGGTGGTTGGACATAATAAAGATATGTTTATAAGATGTAGACTATTTCGCATTATGTGGAGTTTTGAGATTAAGCGGAATACAACATTGACTTTGATCAGTCTTTAACCATGTTGACAAAACTGTGCACGTTATTGTCAATGGCCAAGACTGCTAGTCTAGTTCATGCTGACCCAGAAATCTCATGCAGTGCTCCAGACACTTCAAGCTTAGAGTTCTCCTTTGATGCAACTTTAAAAAAAAATTATAAGTCGTATTTATGTACAGAAAAATTTATATATTGAAAGCTGACACGTTTCTGTATATGTAAAAATAGTTGGCTATTTGGCGGTTGGCGTCTTTCCAAGTAATATGGTTCATATATTAAAATGGGTAATTTAAATTTGAACCATGAGAGGGGTGAGATCTCCTGTTATATATTAAATCCTACGTTAGACTGAGCAGGATGCCATAGAAATGGGAAGCTAGGTTGATTAGTCTATCTGAAGGGCCGTCACATGAACACCTACTTCTAGATTTCTAGTTAGTGGTTAATAGAGGTACTCACGCACACGAGGGCAGGATACTTAGATTTAGTAGGACTGAGAGATTTGACAAGGTTGATCAGCGAGGACTCAGGTGTACGCTGTATAAAAGATTAAATTGACATTTTGTTAAATTGAACAGAAAGAAAAATACGCACTTGGCTGACGAGCTAGGTTCTCAATGGAGTCTTTTATGAACTCAAGCTGAGGTTGTGGAACGCGGAAACCTCTCCTAGGTACACTCTCCTAAAAGTCTACTAGAGACTAAGTGCAGGACTGAAACGAGAACTATCTAGTAGTCTAACTGACTCGGCACGAGCAAAGAAGATTAATCTACTCTTGAACTTGTGACATCATGGAAGTGAAGTATGACGTCATCCAATCGTGAGGCCTAGAATCAACCCGAGAAGAGAATACGCTAACCAGAAGGTTCTATTGAAGAAGTTTCACGTACGTACCAGTGATTGTAAACATTAGGAAAAGGACACAATCTACAAATTGAAAAAAAAGGTAGACAAACAGTTCGTCAAACTACTACTAACAAATGTGCTCTGGGATTGGGATTGAGGTTTGTCGAGTTTTTCAGCTTATAAATTAAAGTGTTCGGAATTTCTCTTCCTGGATTTGTTCCGTGACTTTTGCCTTTCGGAGTTTCGTTGTGCTGATGGAATAACAAAGAATCCGTTGAACTATGTGATCACAGCACTCCACCAACGGAAACACAACGTACTAAATAGTAGAGTTATTTGTTACAAAGCTTAACTAGCTAATGAACACTGTGTCTGTGTCTGGTTCAAATGTTGCACACGTTAGTTCTTACTCTGCCTAGTCTCGGATCAAGATGAAACTTTGCACCATCAGTCATTGTCCCTAACAAAATAGGAATCAATAAAAAATATTAACCAATGAGTTAATTAATAGTGACAATTAATTGTTTGTATATATAAATATATAAGGAAACACATCTTACAGTAATGAGATATATGCCTGTAAATGTGGATTTCTTCCCATTAGATAAGGTTTTTTAAAAAAGTATTTTTTTATATAAACATGATAATGACTTCAATAGAAAACAATGCAAGGCTTTACCGCTGTCTCTGAAACCTTTTTCTCCGATTTCCACAACGAAATTCGTTATGAGGTCAACAGTATTGGTACACCCATGTCATCGGTTTTTCGGTACCATTTACTTCACAAAGCACAGGTAACACCATTCTGCACCGGCACTAACACATATCATTTTCAGTTAGCCAAAAGCAGAAGCGTTACCGATGGCGTTTTTAGCGCCTCTCTGTCAACCTCTTCCCATTACAGCATATCGTTTCACCGTGAGGGTGTCTAAAATAATGTCACATAAGCAAGCGACAATAGTGCGGTGTCACCGCATCGCCTAGCCGCAAATAAATGGTATCGTGTCACGGTGATAAAATGTCCCTTGTCACCGTATTGTAATATTAGAGTCATGTTTGACCCATGGCGGTAGTGGTATCTGAAAAAAAAAAAAAGCATCAACATAGATCTTGCGACTTGGTATTGTTAATGTCTCATCTGGGGATTCTTATAGTCTGATCTGTTTTTTTTTTTTTTTTTAAATCTCAACAGGGTATTGTTCTAATCTCAATAGTTTTATCTATTATATATAAATTGTCTCAAATAGCTAAAGTCCCGAATCATATCAGATCCTTACGACTCTATCTTATAGCTTCTAGATCAAGTAGCCTTTTCTTGATCTCATCGAGCCACTATGGTATCGAGCCGCATAGTCAACGCCTGTTTGTGATGGGCGTGTGACCTGGAATGGGCATAGTGGTCCTCAGCTATGTCCGTCGAGTGACCACAGTCCTCGCAGACGTAGAGCTTGACACGCCTCTCGTTAAAGGCAAGGTCCTCTATCATTCCGTGAATCTTCTTGGTGTGTGACTCCAGGGAGCATCTCTGTGTGAAGGCTTTATCACACTGGGAACATCTGTAGGGGCGAACACCTGCACAAGGAGAAAGAAAGCAGGAAAATAGTAAAACTAATGGAAGAAAACAATTGACCGAGTAAAGAGATAAACCAAATAAATAAAGACCAAAAATAAAAATAAAAATTAAATTAACAAAAGTTGAAAGTTCAAGTTAAACATTAAGAAATGGATGGAGATATTTCAAAAGTAATCAGTAGAGAGAAAGGATAAAGAGAGAAAAAAAAAGAAAAAGAAAGTGAGAGAAAAAGGAAGATAGAAAGAGAGGAAGAAAATAGAGAGAAATAAGACAGACAGGAAAATAGAAATAAGACAGACAGGAAAATAGAGAGAAATAAGACAGACAGGAAAATAGAAATAAGACAGACAGGAAAATAGAGAGAAATAAGACAGACAGGAAAATAGAGAGAAATAAGACAGACAAGAAAATAGAGAGAAATAAGACAGACAAGAAAATAGAGAGAAATAAGACAGACAGGAAAATAGAGAGAAATAAGAAAGACAGGAAAATAGAGAGAAATAAGACAGACAGGAAAATAGAGAGAAATAAGACAGACAGGAAAATAAAGCGAAAGAAAGAGGGAAAGAAAGAGGGAAAGAAAGAGGGAAAGAAAGAGGGAAAGAAAGAGATAACGAAAAAAGAGGGGGGGGGAAGACAGAAAAAAAATGAGAAAGATGAAGTGTAAAAAAGAGTGACAAAAAAGAGAGAGAACGAGAGAACGACGTAGATATAAAGAGAGGGAGAAATATTAAGGAAAGAGAGAGAGAGAGAGAGAGTGAGAAAAGAAAAAAAGAGAGAGATCAAGATGTTCTTCTAAAACACTGCCTACAACTATTACTGTCAACAAAACAAAAATGGCTAGAGAAACGTCTATTCATTCACATTGGATAGATGGCCTAACATTGGGTTTGTCAAATGTCACCGGCTTAAGCTGTAATATTTGGAGGGTTGAAAAGTTAGCACAACTCAATACGTTCAGGCCTAAGCTTTGTATTATACTATTGGCCGAATCAACAGAAACAGAAAGATGTAGATTTCTATAATGATACTTTTAGCAAGTCTATAAAATGTATTAATTTACTATCAGAAGACACAAGTGATGGGGTTAGATTTATCATTTCAATAGTGGAAATACAACATGTATACAAAACATAAAGTACATCTCCATGTTATAATCAAATAAATCTATATTCCTCTTTTTATTTAGAGATGAAGGGGGATAATTGTGGAATATATGGCAACAATATAAAAGGGTGACAACCCGTGAAAATCCCGCAAGGTAGTGACAATGCTTAGCAAAGTTATCAAAGTTTCCATGGTTAATTAACAAATCATGCAAAAAAACCCGCGCTCTTTTCTTATACAACGGAGAAAAGTCACACTGTAACATCGACATTCTATTCCTAGTGGGCATACCCTGAAACAGGACGGTACCTCTCTCTCTCTCTCTCAAGCAATGCCGTGTTATAATTATCTCCGACCTGGCACACTAAAGAAAGAGAGTCCTGAATGTTATCGATAGCGTATATCACCACTGGCGCTAGAAAAGGCAGGAGTTTCGCGGGGACTTGGACAGTCGGGCGGAAGAGAGACACACACGCCCCGTAGATGTTGGCGCGAGACAACGTTTTCCTATCTGTTGCTTCCAGATCTCTAGGCCAACAGTTCTTGCCCGTGTGTTACAAAAGATCGTCATCTCTGCTTTTATCCTGGCAATAACCAAGAAACAAAGAAATGAATGGAGAACTGGAGCGATAGCAACGCTTCCAGAAATGATGAAACCTGAATGTAAAGCCGAGAACACTTGTTAGTTGTTGCCAGTTAGTCCACAAGAAGGCGAACACACTGCCGATGAAAGAGTTTCACACTTGCAAAAGGTCGGGGAAGGGTTAAGCTGTTGCATCTCATTAAGTTATTATTATGTTTATTTTTGTTTCCTTCAATAAGCTTACGTCTCTAACGATCAGGTTGATTTGCTTAGTGATATATGCTGCTTTGAAATTGGATACTTCTGCTATCCGTATCGTAGACAGTTTTGAAGTGATCAATGTCTCTCTGCTGTTTAATAGCTAAGTAGACGTTTTTTCCCCCTCATTTTAAAAACCTTTCTTTGGAGAGGGTCAAAGTTGTTGTTTTTTTAATTAGCGGAAGTAGAAGAGAGGCAACAGTATTTTTTTTCACGTTCGAAACAGTTTTTGTTTTAAAACTAACTTCTTGTCATATGTTAAATGGCATGGGGGGGGGGGGGGGGGGGCAGAGTTTTCATTAGATGGTGTGTTGTTTTCTAGTTCTCTAGCCAAATTTAAATTTGCGTCTTTTTATAACGGTCAAACCAGAGTTTTCCCCCGTCTGGCCAACGAGCTTGTCATTTCTTTCCCCCAACGCTATAAATCTACTGTCAAATTTCTAGGAGAATCGTTTTCGAGGATCCCTGTCCAGATTTTTCACACCCACCGTATAGGTTTTTACACTGAGGTACAAACTGAATAGAGGTAGTGTAACAAGAAAAAAACAACTTTCTTTAAAAAACAAAGCTTATATATATTAAGAGTAGTTGTATTTAATTACCTTGGATCATTCATATTATTAAATTTGTAACAGATCTAGACTAACAATAATAAATCTGTGTGATTAAAAATATTTTGACCAATTGTTTTTGTTTAGCGAAATTTCATGCTTTTAGCTTTCTCAATACGCCATGATCCTATCGCTTGTCTGGACCAGAGGGGGTGAGTATCTGGGTGAGTTTTAAAATGTATTTATATACAAATAAAGTTGAAAGACCTGGATTCGAACTCGAGGGCTCAAGCCTTGTCAAGCCAACACACTATTCAATGTGCCAGCAAACCGCTTCAGAAAAAAGACGGCTTAACAGTTATCTATTTTAAGCTTCAAACTTTCAAGCGGCGACCTACAAAGTATAAAAATTCTTTCCCTCGAACGATGCCAAAAAAAAAAAAAAATTACCAATAGTTAAGTAACTGATTGGTTAATTAAAAAATATATTCTTGTTTTGTCAGGTATAATTGCACACAATTTCAGCTTGATCCGAGAACGGATGTGGGAGAAATAACGTGTACAAATTTTTGTACCAGACAGACAAGTTGATATAAGCCTTGTACAAAGGGAACTAATTAATAGATCACTCATGGAGCATGCAGACTATTTGCAGGGTTCTCTTCAAAACTACAGACGTTCCTTTTAATAGAGCAGTGGTCTTCAACCTTTTTTGGCCTACCGCCCCCATTTCGAATTTTTTCTTTAAAAAGAAATCGCCAGCGCCCCCTCTAAGAAAAACAGTTATAAAGAAGCGTGAGAAGGCAAATTTGAACAAAATATTATCTATCTATTAATTTTTATGTTGTCAAAAACACTTATCCCGCTTGGGAGACGACCGCATGCCAAAGGCGATTGTTGTGAACTCCTTGGCCTATGACTGACGAGCTTTGAGGTGCCCCTTTCCCCCGTGAGCGCTCTACAGATTTATTCGGGCGCCATTTCGCTCTCACTGGCATAGAGGAAAGTACCTGGCAGCAGATAGCCTCTGAGAGAAACAGTTCGAGAGCTCTTACAAAAACTGCGGGACAAAATTTGATACTCAAAGAAAAGCCAGCATACAACGGCTTTGTCTGCATAACATTCGAGAAAATATGTAGGTCGCAGTTGGGTTTCCGTAGTTATGTGAAACACTGGACTCAGCCGTAATCTTCAGAATTAAAGGCAAAAACAGCCAATATTATCCTTATGCAAAAATTATGTCAAATAATTTGCAGTGATTAAACACAAAAATTAATTGTAGGCCTAAAGACTTTCTTTCAAATCCTAAGAAAAGTCTCCGTTTGAAGTTTTGAATATTAGGGCCTACTGTTTTTAGGTTTAATTGTAAATTTAGTTTTAATTTTTAATATAAATATTATTATTGCTGAATTCACTACAAAATGAAATTAAGCTAATGGTAACCTTGTGCCTTCGTTGTCTGACAATATTAGAAATTTCAAGCTTTAAATTAGCCAAGGCAAGGCGAAGGTCTCCTCTATTTGCTACATCCAGTCTATTTCTTTGCCTATTCATTATTTTTGTTACGCACTAAATCTAGGTTAACCATGTATGTTGATGGAATAGCTAAAACATAATTCCATTTTCGACCAAAGTTTGGAATTTTACTGAAACATTTAAATGCAGCCACATCTCTAGGGGCGTAGCTAGGAATTTCCATCGTTTGGGGGCCAGGGGGCTTGAATCTTTGGAGGCCGATGCATTTTGCGTAATATTTAATTTAATTAATTAAAAAAGCAATACTTTGCCCCCCCCTGAAATGGGGGCCCGGGGAATTTTCAAATTTCCCCCCACCCTAGCTACGCCACTGTGTGCCTCCTATGTTTACATTCTTTTTTACTAAAGACATAGTTTTGTAAATCTATTTTTTCATGCAACTCAATTTGAACGCCAAGTAACAGACGTTTAATAATTGTCATTTATATATATTTTTTTAAATTTTAGAAGCGAATCTTAATTTCTTCATAGAGCATTGTTATGTGAATTGCATAGATATCGGTGTCCTTGGGCAGTAATTCATTTGTCAACAAACAAGTTATGTGAGATTGTAAAACTCTTTAAAATAGATTTAATATCTCGATAAAAGAGAAAATGATATAAATAAAAGTCAATCTCTTTCCTAGCAGTCGGAGGTTCGTTTCATTCATTTGTGTTAGATGCCTCCATGTAAAACAATTTTTTAGCCTGCTTTAAGTCATAGCCAATCGTTGAATCTTCCCGTTTCTCAAAAAAAAAAAAATTATTTAAGAGCTTAAAAAACGAGCCATAACCATTAACAAACCCCTTTCGAAATCCAGCGAACTTTAGTTTACAACAAGAGTCTAACACCTTTTTCATCATTTGTTTCATAAAAATGTTGAAAGATGCGCTTATTTTCAGCATGGGTTTGTATTTTATTTACAGTTTTATAATTAGATTCAAAAAGAAATGAAATTGCGGGCTAAACTTTTCTTGTGTATCATAACTCACAAGGTGAATAGTGAATAGATTTTTTCTTATAAAGTCATTATAGTGTCCAACCACTGATGGTTTCCTATATGTCACCATAAGCTACATAACAAGACAATTTTGAAATAATATTTCATCTCTAACAGAAAAAAAGTCTTTTTGTGTTACATATGTTTTAAAATAAATTTAGTTTTAATCAATTTTTCAACAATATCATAAGAATTTTTAAAAAGCTATGCATTTTTCTAAGAAGCCACTAAAACATATCCTGCTTTGCTGTTTTTTGTTTTTAATATTGTTTTAATTGTAGATTTTTATAATTGTTCATGAGTATTCTTAAATTATTTTTGGATATCGCTATATGTTCCTGAAGCCGACTAGGTTTCATAACCTCATCTGAAAATGCCATCAGAGTAGAACTTACTTTTTTCTAGTGGCAATTCACTAAATCTCAAGGAAATATTACATGACATACCAGTAAGTTTTCGTTACATTTTATCAATGTTTTTTGTTTTTAGAAAGTTAAATTATTCCATTAAATGTTACCTGTAATGTTTTTTGCAATTAAAATTTAGATATTAATATATTAACATATGTAGATAAAATAAACTATAATCTAAAAGGCGTATTACTTACTTTGTTTATCAAATCTTAAACGTTTATATGCGCGAGATCCATGGACAATAAATACTCTTCAATCATAGCAAAACAGTAAGAATTTTAAAAATAGAAAATGGGATTCCCGAACTCAATTTCTAACGCTGTTCCTATTCTTAAATTAGAAGCAAGTTAACTATAATTTGTCTATAATAAGTTCTTGAAGAATTTTAAAATTTGTTTTGTTTCAGAACACCTTTAGTTTCTTCTTTCAGCCTTTATGCCCAGCGCCCTCTTACCGCCCAATGTTGTGCCCAGCGCCCCCCTACCGCCCCTTTGGCTCTCAGCGCCCCCCCAAAATCTCGAAAACGCCCCCTAGGGGGCGATTTTGACCCCGTTGAAGACCACTGCAATAGAGGGTAGTTTAGGTGTTGTTTGAAATGTTTGCCTGAAACAGGTTGGTGCTTTCTCCCTCTCTCCCTCTCTCTCTCTCCCTAAAGCAATGCCGTGAAATCAGTTGCTTGAATCAGCCAGGAAAACCAACTACCTAGAAGAGTGTAAGTCTCTAGTAAAGATGCACGACTATATTTAGTTTGAACAAAGAAGTTATAGACTACTTCTTAATCCTGTGACTCCATCTTGGCTTTTAAACTACGTCCTAATTAGTAGATTACATTTAGGTCCTCAGTAGTACTGAAATACATAGGGGCTACGGCATGCAAGGTTCGAACTAGAAATTATAATTTACATAGACATTAAACTCGACCAACATTTAACTTGCCGTCATGTCTTCACTCAACCTTGGCTGAAATGCGAACGAATATGTACATGAGCACCAGTGCTACAATACACACAGGGTACTAGGTGCACACAGGGCACTAAGTGCACACAAGGTACTGCGTACACATAGGGCACTGAGTGCTGTAAATACCCTATCTCTTTCCTTCACTTAGAGCGGGGCTCATGCCTCGGTTTTAGATTCCAAATTAAATTAGAGATGGTAGCTGAGTCTCAAGTGCTTGTCTAATGTGCTAGACTCAAGAAAGAATTAACTTCGATTCACCGAATACAAGAAAGTGTATGACGGGCGAGTTGGTGGGGGGGGGGGGGGGCGAGAAAATAAGAATACGTGTAAAACGGATGATCTACATAGTTTCCGCCCCCTTCTTGTCTCAATGACTCTTGTACCCCCCATTTCCCCTAACCGTCATTTTTTTTCCATCTAGGGGGGACTGTTTTCTATTTGTTCAGGTAATTAGATTTTGCTATGACGATAGATTTTTTTTTATTAAGAGAAGATTTTTAAAAAGTTCTCTTTAAAGCTGCCAAAATCTTGAAGTTGAACTCTTCTATGTGTTGGTTCTATAGCCTGGTTGACACTTACCAAATGACAAAAAGACATTACCATACTAACATATGTAGCGATCAGGTCTGAATGGAACGCGATGGGAGACTCGATGAGAGACTCGATGGAAATAGGAAGAAGGCTGAGAGGGGGGCGGCCGTGTTCAAGTACTGTTAGAATTATAAAATCAAACAGCTTAATAGTCCAAGTGCTACTTGGCACCCGTGTACTTTGAGGCGATGTTCACACCTTCTCTTTTTAAATGTACTCTCTCTATATATAGTCAGGTTTTGTTTCTTAAAATAAACCATGGTGTCATAGACTCTGAACTGCACTTAAACCAGTTCTTCTATTTGTCAAAACATTTTCTGACACCTGGATACATTGAATCTGTAAAGAATATAGACTAGCAATATATCAACAAGGCGAATGTATGTCTAGCAACAGTGAAAAGGACTTGTTCTCTTATGAAATTGACCAGTTCTTCCAAGAAATTGACCAGTTCTTCTAGAAATTGACCAGTTCCCTTTGACGAAATATGTCCCCATGGAAAAAGACTTGTTCCCTTAGGATATTGATTAGTTACCTTAAACATTGACCAGTTCCCTTAGACATTGACCAGTTCCCTAAGGAAATTGAGCAGTTTCCTTTAAAAAAAAATATTATCTTAGAAAAAGACTTATTCCTAAATGGGAAATACTTGTTCTTAAAGGGAAAAGACTTGTTTCCTTTGAAAAATACCCCCCCCCTTAGAAAAAGACTTTTTTCTAAGAGGAAAAAGACTTGTTCACAGAGGAACAAAACTTGTTCTTTGACCTAAAATATTATATGGACAGCATCCAATAGTCTTTTTTTTTTTTTTACGTAAGCCCATCATAAGTGATGTTTTCGTTAAAACAGTTGACTGAGAAGAAACAAAAATATTCGAGAGGAAATCCACCATTCATACATCAAACAACTTTTTGTTACATCATACAATACTAATGAAAAAAGCAATGGGACAAGGGGCACTGGTCAGACTTCCAATGAGAAACCCATGTAATTTATTTCCAGGTGCAATCATGACCAAGAAAAAGCCTATAAACTGAATGCTCTACAATTACAATAGAAACCAAAGATTTGTTTGTTTGTTTTTAAATGTAAGCATGTTAGTAAAGAGAACAAATAATATTAAGCTCGAGGGTCAGTAGCAAGCTCAAAAAGCAAGATCAACGGGATTAGTTCTGATACGGCACTGCCCATGGAACGTTCTTCCGGCTACGGTCTAGGTGGCGATTACATCCATCAGCGTTTTTTGGTCTGCCTATACATCTGTGTTGACACGACCCCCATGACACAGACCCATTAACACCCGATTTCCAGAACTTTATTAACATAGTCATTGGTTACAAGCAAAGTGTTTGTGTACATAGATTAAAGCATCAGATAAGGTTATTAAATAATAAGTGTCTGCCTCCCCCATCAGACAATACGCTGAAGGTTGAACTGAAAGTTTCACTAGGTGTAAACAAACATGTCATGATAAAGGGAACTAAGCGTATTCTGGGAAGGGAGGATGTTTTCTTCAGTCAGGGGTCCCTTCTTTCCTCTTCCCCCAAAGTGTGTGTACTCCAAGTCTACAAGGAGTATCAAATATCCCGGCGGAAGCGTAAGAGCCTCTCTTGTGTGTCCGCACAACTTTGAGCAAATATTTTGACATGAATAGTCCCTCAGCGCCCCATTTAGAGGACAGCTTCTATTTTGGCGAGCCCGTTATGTTCTCGTGTTGAGAGTTGAAAGTTTCAACCTATTCCTAGTAGGCCAAGATTAACCAGTTGGTAACAGACTGTACAAAAATAATATTAAAACAACAATGGCTATTAGTATGGCTTTTTTTGTTTTATCCCTGTTAGAAATCTTGAAGAGACAAAACTAAATGCAGGTTTCAGATTTACATTTAAGAAGCTCTGAAAGTAACACATAATAACGTATATAAATATGTAATGAGAAGAGAGAGAGAGAGAGAGAGAGAGACCAAAAAGTATGTGTAGACATCTATAAATAATTTGATCCTAAAACCCAGCAGGAAGATTCATAATGAGTATTAAAAAGGATAATAAAATATTAATCTATGTGTTTTTATGCAAAAAGAACTACAAAGACAAGGAACAAATAAGTAGACACAAAACAAATAAATAGACACAGAACAAATCAAAAGAAGAGAACTCCTAATGCAATACAAGTAATCCACTCTACAATGTGTTTGCATGTCATTACAGTGGAGACTTGAGGCTACGTCTTTGGAAAAAAAAACTCTAGACAACAGAACCTCTCATCTACCGGCCTGAAATGGCTGCAGTGCTGCAAGCAGATGCAAAGTTGTTACATCAACTTGTTTCCAGGGGGTACTTATACTAAGACACTGGGCTGTAGGGCGAGGCCAAAAACAGGGCGCCCTGGGAGACCCTCTCATTTTCATTCCCTGTAGACAGGGCCGGTCCTAACAATTGCGGGGCGCTATGCGAAACTGATTGCGCGGGGCCTAGTCTGGGTGGGAATAAGGTAATAAGTGAAAATTAAAATTTTGTGTTAGAAAAAAAAAATTCGACATATACTAAGTACTAAATTGCGATCAAATTATCTTTACTTTACGAACCTTGCAACCTATGGCATATTTATATGCCAGTAACTATAAAAGTAAAAAAAGATTTGTAGTTTCCGATTAACGTGAAAATTCGCCCGATTATTACATTTTATTACATGAAAGCTGACAAAGCC